>NC_041382.1:16692676-16712189 GCF_002162155.2 Triticum dicoccoides
TAATTGAATGTGCGCATATTTGTTTCGGTTTTTTTTGGGGGGGGGGGTCATGCAAGACACAGGAGAAAATTTTCATGTGGTCTGACCATTGATGCCCTTAATGCATTATGGTCCTCAATAGAAATAATATCCTTAAATATCTATAGAACTAGGTCGAGTGTTTTAGACTATAGAAATCTACTAAATAACTTGACATATGTGTATAAAATAGAAGACTATGAAGTTTAGTTGTAACTAAATAGAGAATTGTAGAGTTTATGAAGTATCAATAAGTAGTTTGTCATTGAATTTCAGCTTCTGCTCTAGCTTGTAGTTAGTAGCAGTTTCTTTATCATTTTACCATTTATGTTCATGAAGAGGACACTAGTTATTCAATATGACGGTTGCATACTCAACAATTTGCATCAAAATCATACAGTTCATAACTTGGCGTGAATTTTTTGAATTTATACTTTCGTAGAATGTAATTTATTAGCGTGATTCGGATTTGTACTCGAGTAATTTTTCATGATTCCCACACACTGGTCAGCACAACAAAATGCATCGACAAAGCTATACTTTTTGTTCATGAAGCTTTCGGGCCACACTAATGTCACACTCTCCTTTGCTCTATTTTTTGTGCAACTCATAAGGTTGTCGGAGTCCATCCATGTTTGTGATGGAAACATCCTTTTCTTTTAGATGATCTTCCTTTAATTTGTTACTACTACTTAGAAACTTATGTGAGGTTTCTAATATATAATTTCTGGTATTCATCATAATGCACAAGCACTTCCGCACCACACAAACTAAACATTTTCAAAAACGTATAAGATATATATGTATGGCTGAACTTCATATGCATTCAAAAAATATTTGGTTGCGCAAAGCTTGATCTACTATCAAGGTTCCACTAAATAACATATGTTTGTCAAAATCAGTAAGTGTACAAGCAGAAATCCAATTTGTCTCTTGGGAGGACATGCTCCTATGCGCAAAAAATGATTTTTCAAATGTCAAAAGAATCCCAACATTTTTTGTATTCATAGTCACATCCAAATTCTACATGCAAAGTTTTAGGCAAAAAGATCAAAAAAATTCGCGGCTGCAAAAAATACAAATTGAACACCAAATGTTACCCAAATTTGTTTTTAGTGACAAAACACTACTTCTCCGTCTCGCATGACAAATGTCAAGCACGCTTGCGACACTAACACGGACATCCACAAAAAATTCATAATGTTTTGAAAAAAATACCACTTTTTTGAGGTACTATTCATCAAGGAGCATTTGCTCCCAGGAGCCAACCCCGTCCTTGTGTACCACCTGATTTGTTCCTACTCTGAAACTTAGAGGTAACCAGTGCATCTACTTACAAAGTCTTCATTGGCAAATATTTGATATTTCAAACTTCCAAGAAAAGATTTTGTTCTCTAGTCATGGCAAATTTTGAAAAATTATTTCTTATGATCACATGCAATTTGAAAACACTTTTTTCTTCAAAACATGGCAAATCTTAGAAAATAGTTTAATGCTCACATGGCAACTATATGAATTTTGTTCCACACACCTTGCAACTTTCTTTCTTTGCACCATGGAAAATATACTTTACGAACCATGGAACTTTATGTATGATGGAAAATATACTTTATGAACCATGGCAAAATTAATTTTTTTAAACCATTGTAAATTTCATTTTTTGGACCATGGTAAATTTATCGAACAATCCACTGTATATAGTTTTTGTTCTTTAGCATGGAAAATTTATATATGTGGCCATGGCAAATTTATTTTTTGTACCACAGGAAATTAATTTTCGTTTGGAGCATGGTCAATTATTTTTGGAACATGCCAAATTTGTTGAACAAACCATTGTAAACCCTGTTTTGTAAATCATTACAAATTTATTGGTACATCCCATGACAAATTTGTTCCATGATACTATTTTCCATAAAAAATGATGTCATCTTTACGAACAAGGGCAAGCTAGATTCAAACATAATTGGTATGTTTTATTTTATGTTTTTAAGATATAGCATATTTAGTTTCTCATTCATGTCAATTTTTAAATTTCATGTATTGCATTGAGATAACATAAATTGTGTTCAAACATACCCCCCTAACTATCATGGTAAACTTATGCCGCTTTGTGTTTTTATTTTGCTCTACATTTTGGCAAATTTTCTACAAGTTTTGTCTCTCTACATTTGACATGGCAATGTTACTATGGATGCTCTTTTTTTTGGTAATGTGCTAGATGTCGGCAATTTCTTTTGTATATAACATGGCAATTAAATACTGTACACCCCATGGCAATACTTACTACATATGGCATTGTGATTTCCCCCCTGTTTTTTGTGTTTGTATATGAATTTTTTTTATTTTCTATGCAAAAGGGAATTGTGTTGTGCCATGAGGCTTCAGAAAGGGCCCAAATGGCGTGGGGCTTGCACGCGTGTACGGGGTTGGGTGGGGGTAGGGGCGTCCTTTCAAACGAAAACATTCGAGCAGGGATCCCTCATAGCAAACCATTCGTTTGCTCTAGAGCTGCTCCAGATATGACATCGGGTCTATATTCACATGCTTTATTTATTAATTTGGAAACATGGAAAGGAAAAATAAACTTACTACCGACTATTTCAGGTAAGTTTGAGTTTATACCAGGATGATGGGAAACCAAAGTTATTCATTCGGAGAATGGCATGGCTTCAAGGTCTCTCTCCAAATTCACAAATTGCATAATATGGATAGCCGACTCTCATTACTAAGACCTTATATTTTTTGTCATGACTCATGAATAGACATATCGACCAATATTTGAAACATGAGCATGTTATATGCATATGAAAATCATGACTTACATGAGCTTAGAGAAAACAATTGTATTTCTTATTTAATATATGGTCAGGACACTCATCGTGGCATCGATTGTTTAAACCTAGAGCGCACCGGGTTTGTTCAAATCTCCAAGGACTATATACGCACTGGGTGCAGCCTTGGCGCCATCATCAAAATACGACGGTGAATAGTATGAGCTTCCACTCACATTGTATAAGGTATTCACATTGTATTTGCTTATTATGACATGAATTATAGTTAATTAACAGTACGAGCTCAAACTAACAGGACCAAAAGGTCTAGGGCAAGGATGACAAGAGCGAAAAATGGTGCACGTTGTACATGGACAACGCGAGTGGGAAACTTTTTGCATTTCAGAAAAATTTCATCGATTCAATACTTTCGCTGATTACAAAAATGTTCATGAATTCAAAAAAATCATGCATTTCATAAAATTTAAATAAACAATTGTTCATGAATTTCAAAAAAACAATGTTGATTAAAAACAATATTCACGAGTTTCAAAAAAATGTACACAAATTTTAGAAATGTTCATGAATTTGTAAAATGTTAACATTTTCTAAAAATGCCGATGACTTTGAAAAGGGTTTGGGAATTTGTTTTTTTTCAAGATTTTTTTTAAATCATAATTTTTTTTAAATAATTCGTGATTCCAAAAACATGTTCATGTTTTCCAAAATGTTCACTCTTTCGAAAAATGCTCACGAATTTGAAAGATGTTCGTAAAATGAAAAAAGAAGAAAGGAAAATAAAAAAGAAAAAGAAAAGGAAAAGCGAACATGAAAGACGGAAAATCAGAAATCAAAAAATAAGTCTACGAAAATTAAAAAGCAAAAATAATCGAATATAAAACACACACACAAGACGGTCTAACGAAGTTATAGAACCTTCCTAAACCTGAAAGGAGCTAGTTGGGCCGGCGCAAGTGTACGTAGCAGGAAACGTGGTTATGCGCTTGGTCGCTATCTGGTGACCTACGTGCCAAATAGGATATGCCCGCGGGTATGTCTTGGTTCGTGTGAGAATGACGATGGCCTTGCCTCAAGTGGGGTGTATGGTGGTCGCTGATAGTGTTAGGTTCATTAGTTTCGTTCCTTTTCCTATTCATTTATTACATTTGTTTACATTGTGAATAAATGGTAATCTGTATGTCAAATACTATTTTTAAATGTGCATCGTGCACTTAAAAGTGTTGATGCATTGTAAAAAGTTTCTTCGTGGAAGTTTTGGAAAATGCTCATACTATTCAAAGGAAATATTTGTGGTATTTATTACAATGTTTATACGTTGTAAAAAACCACGTGTTTTTAGAAATAGTTTCATACCATTCAAAAATACGTTCATGACTATCAGAAAATCTTTCACACGTTTCAAATATATGTTCGTGACAGTTTGAAAAAGTGTTCAGGCATTCAAATTTATGTTCACGCATTTTATAAAAATATTTATAAAATAATAAACATGTTGGCCTAGTTTAACAAAAATGTTTCACATCTTTAAAGAAAATGTTCAATTTGTATTTGAACAAGTATTTTACACATATTCAAAAAATGTTCAAACATGTATTTCAAAAAATGTTTATACAGCAGAAAAAATGTGTGAGTAATTTTTAAAAATTCATACCATTCAAAAAAGTGTTCAACGTGTATTTGAAACATGTGTAACATGTATTGAAAAGTGTTCAATGCGATAAAAAAGGTACAACGTGTATTAAAAAGAGCTTGATATAAGAAAGGAAAAAAAATCTATGAAAAACCAGGAAAGTAAGACAGAAAGATGGAAAAGAAAAAAGAATGACATGAAAGGTTCTAAAACCTGTCCGTACCAATGTACCATTCTATTGAACCTTCCCAAACCAGTTTGATGGGACGGCGATGTGAGCGCCCCCAATGGCAATAAGCAAGATATAGCCCGGTGAAAAAAGGAAGAGGACATTGAACAAGCTAGCATCCGAAAATACTTGTCATCAAAATGAATAAAAAAGAATGTATTCAAAACTAAAATACGTCTAGATACATCCTCTTTTATCTGATGTACATCCTCTTTTATCTGATGCACATCCTCTTTTATCCATTTTGATTACAAGTATTTCCGGACGGAGAGAGTATTACTCAACCATACAATCCACCTTACAAAGATCAACAACTTCCGGGGGGCCAGTGACTTGGACGTTTCATTTCGGTCCGGGTTTGCTTCACACGGTCGGGATATCCACGCCAGCAGCCCATCATTTGTCCGGCAAAATTAGGGGCTATTCACATTGACATCTATATATAGTTCTGGAGAAAACCATCACTCTATGACTTTGTTGTAAAATACCACCATGTTTACACATAATCTCCTTGCAAAAACCAAGGATAGACGGTTCGGCTGTTTTAAGCGCGTTTATGATGGGCGCTCGCCAGAAGATCATTTTAAACACTTATATGGCCACCACATTGGTGCGATTTAACAAGATCAAAAGCACGAGCGGGGATGAGCTTGTCCTCCGCACAACTCTCCAGCTACTCAGTGCTTATGGAGGAGTCTTCCCATGCCGGGGAGGTTGCCATGCACGCCTTGGTACCAAGCCGCAGATAATGCCCAATTGTAGTACTTCAGTGCAATTAACTCCCGCTCCCTCCCTTCCCAGCCACCGCTCCATCTCCTGCACGACCGACCTCCTTCCCTTCCCGTAGCCCTTACCCCCACCTCTCTCATGCCCGTTGCTGCCCTCTGCCTATCCCATCCCCTGCTCCTCTTCGTTGCGCCGCCTGGCGACCGGACGGGCTCCACCTCCTTGAGGCAACGACAGGAGGAGTGACGCCGTCACCACCGACAGCTGCCACGTCGTCATGGACATCGTAATTTCTCTGCTGCTAGCCCACCCTCTGCCTCCTTCACATCCTGCCCACCCGATGTTGCAAGAGAAAGTGAAGGTTGCGAAGAGATGAAGCAGCTTGTGGGTAAATTGGTGAAAATATCTAGAATATTTTGCCTTTGTCTTGTTTGTTCTTAGTGAAAATCAATGCAATTTTGATCTGGAACATTTCATTTGTAATGATAAATTGATTGATCTTCTCATTTATGCTAATATCATGATTTTCCTGTTTGTGTGTAATTGTTCTCTTATTACTAGATTTTATCCGGACTAGACCCCAATTATTCACAACCAACATCCTCCTTGGCCATATTGCCACCTGAATTATATAGAATATAAAAGTCACACTAATAGGGGTACTTCTACTGGCATGTTTAGTTCTTTCTTTTCTTTTTTTTGAAACTCGGCATGTTTAGTTCTTTACTGTTCTGTTATGGGTTTGACATCTGAATTCCGTCGGAAATTAGGTATGTAGGCTGTCTTTAACTAATTGGGTTATGCACGTGTATGAATTAGTATCACACAACACAAAGCATGCTCATGGCCTTTAGCATGCTGGGGTGGTTACAATTTCTGTTTAGAATTACCTTCCGCTCAGGCTTGTACAATTAATGGAATATAAGTTTGATACAAGCAGTGTAGGGATGTTGAATTTTTTAGTTCCTCACCTTGTATTTTAGTTAATTGTAATTTATTTGATAATACTCGGCTCCTATCGGTGCATTTAGCTATATAAATATTAATTTCTTGATTTATTTCCCTTTCTGCTGATGGTTTACTTTTGTAGCACCGGAAAGAAGTGTGTGTCAGCACTATGCAACAGATAATTTCACATTGCGCTTTCCCATATGTATGCTCTATTTTATCAACATTGCATAGTTTGTGCTTGGTTTCAGCTTGACTTTGTAGTAACTGTATCAGCACTACTGGGTATAACTTTTCCTTTTGGAAGGTGTGTAAACTTAACATGGTGCTTATTTGATGGGCTTCAATTGTGTGTTACTGCTCTTTGTTGATACTAGATGACACCCCGCGTGGTGCGGCGGAACTCTTAGCTAACATTAAGGGTTTTGTTGTAAAAATTAAATATAATGCTAAATTGGATAACAATTCCAACAACTATGTGATAGCAATGAGTAATTTAGCCACTGGTTGTAGAGTAGGGTTTATAAAAATATAGACATAGTATATATCAGCCTATGATCCTATTGGGTTACCAACAATGCTTGATAACCGAGAGGTTATCTTGATTATCTAAGAGTGTCAATTATGGTATGTGATATTGCACTGTAGAAATAGGATAGAGTAAGAAAAAGGGGGTTGTCGAGGAATAGTCCTTCATCATATTTGCACTGTTACATGTCGCAAGTACATATTAGCATATGACATTTATAAAGCTAAACACTAACAAGGATGCACTCTAGTTGTTTACCCTTGGAGTTTTGTGATGTCACCGCACAACCCTGACAAAATTCTGCTTACAAGCCTTAATTCACAACCTTGCTCAACATCAGATAAATAAGTTGGACAAATTAAAGCCAATCTTGAGCTTGGATATTTGGCTCCTCTTATTTTCAAGAATAAGATGCGGCCTGTAAGCATCAACCAGTAGGTAGCTGTTGGTAAAGCCAATTTGAATTTCATGTGTTTATTACTATGAATCTATGATATGATGAGACCTATGAAGCGAAACTATAGATATAAATGACGAATGGTGTGTGATAGATGAAACTTTTGCATAGCAGGCCTATCAAGCTACAACAATCAGAATAAGGTAAAGTCAACACATCAATCTTGCATGTTAACAAAACCGTGCAGTTTTCATTTATATGTCCCAAAGCGTAAATATAATGTGATTTGTAATTATCATTGAGTATACATAGCTTTTGATACAACTCCTTAGCGACGTCTTCAAGTGGTATCACTTGATTCTCTATTTCATCGCACAACAGAATGGATGAGCAAACTACTTTGCAGATTACATCATCCTTGTAAAATCGAAACACTTTCCCCGGACCGCGAAACCTGGTTGATAGTGTTGCCATTCCAACAGAAGAGGTTCTTTCTCTGTTACTCCCTCGGTTCCTAAATATAAGACAGATGAACAGAGGGAGTAGATAAGTGCATTCTGGAAGATACTATTTCTCAGGTTTATATATATAACAAGATTTTCTACACTAAAAATAGACTTTGTTATATATATCATCCTTCTGACATGTTTTAGTACTCATCCTATGATCACCAGGAACCTCATGAGCACTACTAGTATGTAAGCCTTGATTTTTCTGAAGAAACATTCGACTCTTTTACTAAACACTTATCATGAACGTCTTTTTGATGTCGAGTGAGTTTTTCAAAAAAAATTCCTTTTCTTGTGTTTTCATGTCGCAACTCAAATTTTCTAATTCTAGAACGGGAGGAAATCAGAAAAAAAAAACTAAGAAGCAAATATCATGCACTAAAAACTAAACATAGAAACAAAGAGGGATGAATTAGCCTTTCGTTAACTTGGGAAGAGAACCATGTGGCGGCACCATGTGTGGCTTTGATAGCCCGCTTGATCTTCTTGATGAATTGGTGATCTAGCACTCTTGCCCTCACAGGTCCAGCGACAAGCAACAAGAGGATTGAAAGTAGTAGATGAGAGATTTGAGAAATTGAGTTAGGAAAAGAAGACACCGGAATAAATAGATGGACGATGATGGAGCTGCCATACTACTAAAACTACAGATTGAAGAAGACACCGAATAAATTGCATCAGAAGACTGTTTTGGGGAGAATGCGAATGAATTAATCTACAGGAGTAGAATCGGGAGCTGCTATAGGACCATGGGAAGACGCACTAAGAGAAAGAGATCAGAGAGAGAAGAGGAGGAGCCGTGCGTGAGATACGGTCTTGAGAGTAATTTGTTGTGGATTCCTACGTACTTAGTGTTTACTCGATTAATTGACTAATCATGGCTTTTTTATGGGAGAATTAGCCACGGCTAAACTGGTCATTAGTTAGAAAATTGGGGCCCTGCTAAATTGGGGGCCCTGTTCGGTCGAACACCCTGCACATGGGTGCAGTACGGGCCTGTCAAAGATAATCGAAATAAATGGTGGTGCGGTTGGTTACCAATGACCTGCTGCAGAAAAAACAATGTTCTCTCATGGCTTCATGTACAACAAATTATTTCCTGCAGATTTAAAACTGAAATTGTTATAAATCTAAGTGAAAAGGGTGTACTGATGAGTGATGACATATACTTTAGCACAAAAATACTCCATAGGAAAAGGAAGGATTAGAACAACAGGCAACAGCCCAGATAAACGCCCTTTTTCCTTGTACTGCATGACACTGTAAGCACCTGCCTCTATAATCGTGAACCGAACCTGAACATGCAAAGAGGGTTAAAACATTTGTAAGTGAAAGGAACGCCATAGCACACTCAAGGGAAAACAGAGGAGGTGAGCCTATGCTCTGCAATATGTTTACCGCAGACGGACGGGGGCGGGGACGGCGCCAGCAGCAGGAGCCATCCCTGCGGCTGGAGGATCCAGCGAGGCCGGGCCGGGGCGGCCTGCGTCGTCGGAGCGTGGCCGGCGCCGGCAGGAGGTTCGAGGGTCGCTGCCTCGTTCCCCGATCCCGGCAGCTATGTGCCAGAGAGGCCGAGGCGGCCGCTGTACTCGTCGGAGCGTGGGGAGCCATCACAGGCGGTTGAATGGGGAGGAAAACTGGGTAGAAGAGAGTGCGCGTGATGGAGGTGCCGGATCTGGGCTCACCGGATGCGGAGCTGGCGGAAGCCGGGAGATGAAGGCGGCGGCGGCCGCGCTGCTACGCACGCAAGAGCGTCCGCCATTGTTCAGTTTCCCCACGAATGAATACCCAGGAAGAACACAAAGTTTGACGCGCGCGCTGTACTCCAAATCAATCGACGATTCTGTCAAACACATGCTATGCTAGCATGTACTCCCTTCGTCCGGAAATACTTGTCATCAAGATGAATAAAAGGGGACGTATCTAGACGTATTTTAGTTATACATACATCCTTTTTATCTATTTTGATGACAAGTATTTTCGGACGGAGGGAGTATTACATCGGCGATACTCTGCTCCTACTTGTAGCTAGCAGCAGTTTACACGCTAATTATTCAGTGCCCTTGTTCTGGTCTCGGGCAGATATCCACATTTCGCGGCAAATTGAGTAAACGTGTAAGTTTCGCCGCTGGCCAGGCTTGGTAACGGAGACAACGACGAATGTTGGCTTGGCTGTTGGCTTCACTCAGCAACTGAGTGAGTCTAGGACGGGACGGGCCAGCCCAGCAATGCTACACTTACGCCCTGATTTCTACTGAATATAGCTATGGGCTGAGCTGTCAAACATTCATTGAAAATCAGGAGGGGCTGGGACCCGCACTGGAAATCAGAGGTGGGAAGAGATTGGTGGAGAAGAGTCCGTAGCTGATTTCCGTGTCATATTGCCTGTAAGTGTAGAGTTATTACGAACTAGACCTGGCCATGGGCAGCCCGGCCCGGCCCGGCCGGCCCGGCCCAACCCGGCCCGGCCGGCCCGGCCCAACCCGGCCCGAAAAAGCCCGACCCGTCCCGGCCCGACGCTGCTCCCGGGCCGGGCTCGGGCCTAGATTTTGAGCCCGGTGGCCTGGCCGGGCCGGGCCTTGCCGTTTTCTGAAGGGGCCCGGCCCAAGGCCCGTCGGGCTTTTGCATGTTCGGGCCGGGCTTGGGCCCAAAAACTAGGCCCGATGGCCGGGCCGGGCCGGGCTCAGGCCCAGGTTTTTTGGCTCGGGCTTGGCTAGGCCCGGCCCGAAGCCCGGCCCGGCCCGAGGTTTGGCCAGGTATATTGCGAACCAGCTGTCTCGGGTGAAGACGGCGATGAAAATCCTATACGCACGGACTGTTACGGAGCATTACAGCCTGTTTCCAAACAAATCTCCCTCCCCCCCTCCTGATTTTCAGTGGGGGTGGGCCCGTCAGTTTATTTTCATCCAATCAAAATCAGCCAAGCAATCGACTCCGTAATACTCTGTAAAAATAATCCGTGCGTGTAGCATTGCTCAGACGGCGATACCCTCGGCGCCACGGCACTCTGCTCGATCGGCGGTCAGGTGGGCAGGCTCCAATAACCTTCCTCTTTTTTTTAATCATATACATGTAGAATATGTGAATTGCACGATGTATTGCTCATGTGCAAAGGCACGTATATATGATGTACAAGAGGTGAGCCACGACCTCAGCTATACAAGGAACTAGGAAGTGGGCCCAATACACAACACATATACTCAACACCTCCCGCAGTCGAAGCGGCACCGCTGCTGACGCAAAGACTAGATCAGAACTCCTCAAACGACGTTGTAGGCAAGCCCTTGGTCATGATATCGGCAAATTGTTGGGAAGTAGGGACGTGTAGAACACGAATATGGCCAAGGGCCAACTGTTCCCGAACAAAAATGATATCTAACTCAATATGTTTGGTCCGACGATGACGTACCGGGTTGGCGGAGAGGTAGACTGCCGAGACGTTGTCGTAGTAGACCACCGTAGCACGATCCACAGAGAGAGCTCCTGGAGCAACTGGCGAAGCCACGAACACTCGGCGGTGACGTTGGCCGCCGCACGATACTCAGCCTCAGCACTGGAGCGAGAGACCGTAGGGTGCCGCTTGAACGACCATGATGTGAGTGATGGTCCAAGGAAGACACAATAGCCCAAGGTGGAGCGACGAGTGTCGGGGCAGCCCGTCCAGTCTGCATCGGAGTAGGCGGTGAGGGCGGTGAGGGCGGTGTCGGCGGAGGCGAAGAGCGTGACGCCAAGATCCATAGTGCCACAGATATAGCGGAGAATCCGCTTGACGGCAGCCCAGTGAACGTCTCGAGGAGCATGCATATGAAGACACACCTGCTGCATGACATACTGGATCTCCGGTCGAGTCAGAGTGAGGTACTGGAGAGCACCAACGATAGACCGATAGAAAGCAGCATCCGAAGCAGGACAACTAGCCGTGGCAGAAAGCTTGGCCTTCGTATCAACAGGCGTAGTGGCGGGCTTACAATTAAGCATGCCGGCGCGCTCCAGGAGCTCGTGAGCGTACTTCCGCTGATGAAGAAAGAAGCCATCTGGACCAAGTGAAAAGGTGTCTGTTCGAGAAGGCGCTAGGAGGCGGCGTCGGTTTCCATATGGCAACCGCCATCTATTCCTTAAGCATGGATTAATAGGATTAAGTAAATCCTAACACTCCTAATCTATACTTGTTAGTGTAATATCATCATCTTCATTAGAGACTCCCCCAAAACCCTGTGGGAAAAATGAGGAGTATATTGTTTAATATGTTGCTAAAACTCCTTCAAACCCAGTGGGAAAATAAGGAGAAAATGATGCAACATATAATGATTATTGCCTCTTTTAACTCAATATGAGAAACTCATAGAATTTAGAGGACAATAAATATGTCGTATATACTTTTCTAAAAACCCCGGTGGGGAAAATAGAAAGTATGACATATGATCTCATGTTGATATTACCTCATTAAAAACCTTTATGAGAACATGTATAATAAACTCATGAAGGGAAAAAGAGTATAATATGATGCTTTGAACAGGAACAATTTAGGAAGATACTCCCCCTGATTCTTGCATACCCCGAAGTCGTCATATACCAATTCCATGAACACATTTCTGGAACATAGAAGTTAGTAGAGACCTGGTGAACAAATCAGTCACATGATTTGACTTGCAAGATATGCAATATAGTGATATTGATTATTATGCAACCTGTTTGCATCTGGGCAACACAAGAAACATTATCATTGAGATAATGGTTGGTGGATGTAGCCATGAGGTCATTTTCGAAGACTCTTCATGAGAGGGCTACCACACCTAGTAGGAACACTAAGCTTGTCTACGATCTGACATAGTGGGGATCTGATCGATGTATCCAATGATATCGGTGTTCACATTCCTGTGAAATTGAAAACTAGGACAAGATGTTTGATGCCTTGGAGATATCGAAAGATATTCTTGAGTACCAACCAATTGTGTTTGGTGGATCCAATGGCATTATGGAACGTTGAGTCCCAATATCTCATTTCCATCATCTCTTGGTCTAAATAGATATTTCTCTACGTCTAGAGAATGAACTACCATGAGAGTTATGGATGGATAAGATTTATCCACAATGAATTTCTCCAATATATTTTGGATATAGACAACATAGTATACCATAATGTATGAATGAAGGTGATCAAGTTGTAGTAATGAGCGGTATTTTGGTTTACCCAAATCCTTCATTTTAACTCCGTCATTTAGATGATTACAAGTGCCGTCATTGCAGACACACAAACATGGATAATCATCATTGTATGAGTAATCCTTGTGCATAAGGATCTCACTATGTCAGTTGTACCATATGTACTGACAATAATAAGTCGTATGGTGACTTACTGGATTTACACAACCTTCTTGGAAGATACCTTATGCAATGGGCTAGAGTTTGTAAGACTCTAAATGAATTATGAAAATAAATACAGACGGCAATACACCGATGGAATGTATAGTAACATTTACTATGTTCCATGTGTATACCTTAACCTCATTTATGGCTAGTATTTTTAGGCCATAATAGCTCTTACATTGATTCGCAACAGAATGCAATCGAGCGGGTATCTTTGTGATTAACTCACAATACCCAAGAATTAGTGATTAACATGTTTAACCATAATTCCCAAGAACTATATCTTTGACCAGCCTACTATACATCTAATAGTTTAACTTTTAGTATTTCTCCTACTCGCAAAAGAAGCACCCAACTTAAGAGTGGCGTTAGCCCCGGACTTCCTTGTTAGTGGATTCTTTTTGATGAGCATGAGATCGATGAAACTAGAAGCACAAACTTCTGTACCCTCTCTATACTTTCTGTTAATTAGTAGAAATAAAGTAAAAATAGTATCTTTCTGTCTGTTTCCCGACTTACCCGTGCAATATAAAAATATCCCAAAAATAAAAGTCCTCAGAATGCCATGCCAATTTAATATGATTTTTTCGGGAATATTTGAGGATTTACTGTGCAAAAATTACCGCGGGAGGAGCTGCCACCTGGCCACGAGGGTGGTGGGCGCCCCCCCCCTCTAGGGCGTGCCCCCTGCCTTGTGGGCCCACGGTAGCACTCCTCCACTTATCCCAGCACCCATCTTCTTCCTCTGTCTCACACAAACCCGAAAAACCAACTCAAGCACGAGTTCCAGCCACTATTGCTGTGATTTCTGATCTCCTTGCTCAAAGCACCTCTCGCAAAACTGCTTGGGGAGATTGTTCCTTGGTATGTGACTCCTCCATTGGTCCAATTAGTTTTCGTTCTAGTGCTTTATTCTTTGCAAATTTGTGTTGCATAGGTGACCATGTTCTTGAGCTTGCATGTCAAATTTATATGGTTCCAAGTAGTTCTAATACTTGATATAGGCTCTAGCCACTTGTAGGAGTAGTTGCTATCAGTTTTATTGAGTTCGGTTTACTTTTATTTTGAAGTTACTAAAAATTTCAGAATTTTTCAGAGAAAAACAATATGCTTAGGAAGATGTTTCAAGGTGGTTCCTCTAAGAAGCAAGGACCCAGGATTGCTATGCGCGATGTTGACGAGGATCCACCAAGAGACGCTCCAGTACGGCCTTGCGAATGGCCGTCGGAAAATTTTATGGGCCGTGCGGGAATTAAAGAAGAATTCAAAGCATATTTGCACAATGCCAGTCTTGAGGATTTTGAGGCTAACAAATGCCCCCAGTATCATGATCTCACAAGTTCATTTGTGAGGAGGTTTGAGTATTCATCTTCACGTAATTCTCCTTCAGTCATGTTTGATCTTTATGACAAATCTTATACCATGGACCTAGAGGATTTCACTCTTGCTTGCAAACTTCCATCATGGGACAGTATTAGGGATCCCCCTAAATCTGAATTTAGAAACTTTCTTGCTAGTATAACTATAGGGGAATCTAGAGATATAACACAGGCTACTATAGGGAGCATTCACTTTCCTGCTATACATTATTTTGCTCTCTTCATCGGTAGATGCATAAATGCTAAGGATGAAGCATATCACATGTGTGTCCCTGATCTTAGCATTCTTAGGAGTGCTGTGTTAGGAGACCAATCTTATCATATGGGAGCCATTGTAGCTCGTAGGTTGCATCATAATAGACATAATGGAGATTTCTTTGGAGGAATTTATGCAACCCGCTTAGCTCATTTTCTTGAGATAGACATTCATGAGGGTGATATGGAGTTGCCTCCTGCATATTTAGATTATAACTCTATGGCTTCGCACCAGTTTGTCGAGAGGCCTGAATCACCTCTCTTATATCGTTTAATTTTTGATAAACAACGTGTTTTCCGTATTACTCTCCCTGCTCCTGCCTTCTTTGATTCACAGACAAAAAGGAGATATGTTATTACCAGAGAGGAGGCAGAAGAGTGCGAGAGGAGAGCGGAGGCAGCTCGACTCCACGCTGTAGCTCAGCAGGCGATAACCGCTGCACATCAGTATGATCCCTACTATTCTTCGTCGCAGTACGACCCCAACTACACCTACGGGTATCCGCCAGACTACCCCTGGCCATAGACCAACTTAGGCCAAAAGCCTAAGCTTGGGGGAGTACATATTTCTCACCGACATGACATTTATGTTCACACCCACTCATTGCTAGATGTCGGTGCTCATACTCTTCCATTGTAATATCCATGCTAGTTTATTTTCTTTTTCCTGCTTTCTTCTTGTGTGCTTGTTAAACCTTAAGAAAAACCAAAAAATTAGTAATAGTTTATTTTTCTGCTGTAGTAGTAATAATTAAAAAGAAAACCCAAAAATATTTCCCGTTCTTCTTTTGCTTGTTGGGAGCTTTTCCATGTAAATTGTTTTATTTCTTTTCTTTGGGGGTCAGTAGGAGAAGACCATGATTAAATTGTTGAAGTGGCTCTTATATGCATTATTGTTGATTTAACCCAGAGCCCATATTGCCTTGTCTTCTCCTGTTTATTGAATGCTCGCAGATTCCAACTTAGTCCAAGGCACGTGCACTCTTATTATTATTCACACCGTTCGGTCATGCAAGTGAAAGGCAATTATGATTATATATGATGGACTGACTGAGATGAGAAAAGCTGGTATGAACTCGACCTCTTTTGTTTTTGTAAATATGATGAGTCCCTCGTTCTTGATTCAGCTTATTATGAATAAACATGTTTGCAATGACAATTAGAGATCATAGTTGCTTGTGCCATGCTTGATTAGCTATGAGTTATAATGGTTTACCTCATGTGCCAACATGCTATTGAGATGATTATGATGTGGTATGATGGGGTGGTATCCTCCTTTGAATGATTTAAGTGACTTGACTTGGCACATGTTCACGCATGTAGTTGAAACAAATCAACATAGCCTTCACGATATTTATGTTCATGGTGGATTATATCCTACTCATGCTTGCATCCAATGTTTATTAATTTTAATGCATGTACATGGCTGTTGTCGCTCTCTAGTTGGTCGCTTCCCAGTCTTTTGCTAGCCTTCACTTGTACTAAGAGGGAATACTGCTTGTGCATCCAATCCCTTAAACCCCAAAGTTATTCCAGATGAGTCCACTATACCTTCCTATATGCGGTATCTACCTGCCGTTCCAAGTAAATTTGTATGTGCCAAACTCTAAACCTTCAAATAAACATTCTGTTTTGTATGCTCGAATAGCTCATGTATCAACCAAGGTTGTCCTTATCTTCCGTGTTAGGCGGGTTATTCTCAAGAGGAGTGGACTCCGCTCCTCACTCACGAGAAAATGGTTGGTCACCGGGATGCCCAGTCCCATACTTTATGCAAACTAAATCAAAATTAATTGCAAACAAAACTCCCCCTGGGACCTGATGTATGTTGGAGGCACTCGTTGTTTCCAGCAAGCCATGGATTGATGTTTGTTGGTGGAGGGGAGTATAAAGTTGACCATTCTGTTTGGGAACCGCCAATAATGTGTGTAGCATGGGAGATATCGCCATCTCTTGGTTGTTATGTTGACAATGAAAGTATACCTCTCAAAATACAATTTATCTCTATTGAAAAACCGAGCTCTGGCACCTCTACAAATCCCTACTTCCCTCTGCGAAGGGCCTATCCATTTACTTTTATGTTGAGTCATCACCTTCTTATTAAAAAGCACTAGCTGGAGAGCACAGCTGTCATTTGCATTCGTCACTATTAATCTATGTTGGGTGTGACTATGATTGGATCTCTTTTACCATGAATTACAATGTCTAGTCAGTCCTTGATCTTTAAAGGTGTTCTGCATTTATGTTTTGCGGTCTCAGAAAGGGCTAGCGAGATAGCATCTTGTTATATCACATGATGATTGTTTTCAGAAAGTGTTGTCATCCAAGATTTATTATTATGACTTGCTAGTTGATTATGCTATTGATATGAGTAATTATGAGACCTGAGAATTATTGCAAATGTGTTTAGTTATGATCTATGTTGAAAACTTGAATGCTGGCTTGACATACTTACAACAACAAGAGCAAACAGAGTTTGTAAAAGTTTTTCTTTCTTTCTTTCAGTTTGTCAACTGAATTGCTTGAGGACAAGAAAGGGTTTAAGCTTGGGGGAGTTGATACGTCTCCGTCGTATCTACTTTTCTAAACACTTTTGCCCTTGTTTTGGACTCTAACTTGTATGATTTGAATGGAGCTAACCCGGACTGACGCTGTTTTCAGCAGAATTGCCATGGTGTTGTTTCATGTGCAGAAAACAAATATTCTCGGAATGACCTGAAACTCCACGGAACATCTTAGAAAAAATAATAAAAAATCCTCGCCAAAGATGAAGACCAGGGGGCCCACACCCTTCTCACGAGGGTGGGGGGCGCCTCCCCCTAGGGCGCGCCCCTTACCTCGTGGGCCCCCTGGATGCCCTCCGACGCCAACTCCAACTCTATATATATGCTTTTGGAGAGAAAAAAAATAAGAGAGAAGATATCATCGTGTTTTACGATACGGAGCCACCGCCAAGCCCTAAAACCTCTCGGGAGGGCTGATCTGGAGTCCGTTCGGGGCTCCGGAGAGGGGGATTCGTCACCATCGTCATCATCAACCATCCTCCATCACCAATTTCATGATGCTCACCACCGTGCGTGAGTAATTCCATCGTAGGCTTGCTGGATGGTGATGGGTTGGATGAGATTTATCATGTAATCCCTAGTATCCACTATGTTTTGAGATTGATGTTGCTATGACTTTGCTATGCTTAATGCTTGTCACTAGGGCCCGAGTGCCATGATTTCAGATCTGAACCTATTATGTTTTCATGAATATATGTGAGTTCTTGATCCTATCTTGCAAGTCTATAGTCACCTACTATGTGTTATGATCCGGCAACCCCGAAGTGACAATAATTGGGACCACTCCCGGTGATGACCATAGTTTGAGGAGTTCGTGTATTCACTATGTGCTAATGCTTTGTTCCGGTTCTCTATTAAAAGGAGGCCTTAATATCCCTAAGTTTCCAATAGGACCCCGCTGCCACGGGAGGGTATGACAAAAGATGTCATGCAAGTTCTTTTCCATAAGCACGTATGACTATATACGGAATACATGCCTACATTACATTGATGAATTGGAGCTAGTTCTGTGTCACCCTATGTTATGACTGTTACATGATGAACCGCATCCGACATAATTATCCATCACTGATCCGGTGCCTACGAGTTTTCCATATACTGGTTTACGATTATTTACTTTCCCGTTGCTACTGTTACAATCACTACAAAATACCAAAAACATTACTTTTGCTGTCTTTACTTTTGTTGCCGCTACCACCACTATCATATTACTTTGCTACTAAACACTTTGCTGCAGATACTAAGTTTCCAGGTGTGGCTGAATTGACAACTCAGCTGCTAATACTTGAGAATATTCTTTGGCTCCCCTTGTGTCGAATCAATAAATTTGGGTTGAATACTCTACCCTCGAAAGCTGTTGTGATCCCCTATACTTGTGGGTTATCAGCTCTCCATACGATTTTCTTGAAATCGATGTCAGGATAATGAGCCAATGGTTTTGTGTGAATAAAGCACACACTTAAGACCATCATGTAGATATGTCTTTTAGAACCATGCACTAGTGCAGAACCGGGCAATAGCACCGGTTCGTAAGGCCCTTTAGTGCCGGTTCCATAGCCGGCACTAAAGTGTGGTCACTAAAGGTCCCCCCACTTTAGTACCGGTTCAGCACGAACCGGTGCTAAAGGGCAACCACGTGGCACGAGCCAGCTCCGGGGGCCGGGAGCCCTTTAGTACCGGTTGGTAACACCAACCGGTACTAAAATGTTTGGGGTTTTTTTGGTTTTATGATTTCTTTTTCATTTAATTTTGTGTTTTCCATTTTAATTCTTTTTCGTTTGCTGGTATTTTACGATACTACACATTGTACACGTTATGCATATATATATATATATATATATATATATATATATATATATATATATATATAATTTCTAGTAGAACCAATCATATATATATCATCAATGTCTCACAAACCACCATATTAATTCACACATACACACATGTATAGCTATATACAATTTCTCCTACATATGCATGTTGCCTTCGGAGCCAGTGGCATTAGCCTAATTGGTGCCTTCGGAGCACGATGACAATTGGAAGTGGTTCATGACCTGGTCGATGGGGGCGGTAGCGGGTAATAGTATTCTCCCTTCGGATTTATGACCTGGTCGAGCAAAAATCCCGCTATTTCCTCTTGAAGTGCTTCTACGCGCTCCGTTTCTAGGAG
>NC_041382.1:16712634-16717983 GCF_002162155.2 Triticum dicoccoides
ATTTCTAGTAGAACCAATCATATATATATCATCAATGTCTCACAAACCACCATATTAATTCACACATACACACATGTATAGCTATATACAATTTCTCCTACATATGCATGTTGCCTTCGGAGCCAGTGGCATTAGCCTAATTGGTGCCTTCGGAGCACGATGACAATTGGAAGTGGTTCACGACCTGGTCGATGGGGGCGGTAGCGGGTAATAGTATTCTCCCTTCGGATTTATGACCTGGTCGAGCAATAATCCCGCTATTTCCTCTTGAAGTGCTTCTACGCGCTCCATTTCTAGGAGCTTGTCCCGCACCTCTTTGAACTGTTAAGAAGGAGATCAATATGCATGTGTATTAGTTGTGTGACTAGATATCGATAATGGTGTAAAAATTGTGAATAGTGTTCTGACAAGCGTACCCATTCCTGTCTTTGAGATCTGCTCCTTTCGGATGCCATCATGCGAATGTTCTCGCAAACGCAGAATGCACACAGGTCAGTCCCATGCGCCTGCTTTAGGGCCTTTATTACGAGAATGGAATTTAATTTGATCAGATAATAATTAATCAAGCATGATAATTAAAGAGATGGCAGCTAGCTAGCTAGCTAGTACTACTTAATTACTTACCTTGGGTCGAAACCATTTCAGCTGTCATTTCCATTCGCCTTCCGTGACGCTGATGAACCTTGCCCAAGCCCTGCCCGCCAACGAAGAAAATGAATGAAGGGGTTATTAAGTAGTTCATATCATGAAATGACGAACTAAATAGGCCGAGATATATAGTTAATAATGATTGAAATTACCTGTTGACTATCCCAAACAAGATGTTATAGTCACTATTTGCTTTGAGTAGTGAGTCCAGTATTTGAACTGTTCCGGCGTCAACTTTAATGATACACAAGATCCAGTGAAATCTGCATGCACACACGTTTGCATGTCTTAATTAAGCGGGCATATGTAAGCAAAAACATGTAGCTAGCTAGTAGGCAAAAACATAGAATTTGTAGTACAAGAAAGTGTGACTCACTGGAAGTTGTAAGGAAGTAGTATATCTTCATTGTATTTGAGGCGCTTCAAGAACTCCAGCATGCTGTCCTCTACCTGCTTTTCATAATGCTTGTTTATTTTCCATGTGTATTCATTAACGGTGTTTGGGTCAATGAACCCAATGCCGTAGCATCCACCTTTTCTCATTTCATACATCTTCATCCTGCATAATACCACAGAAAAGAATATAGTGAGGATAATTACAGGTAATGATTGATCAAAAGGATCACTACAGCTAGCTTGAGACTTAAATTACAGAAAGAAATCACTTACAGACAATAGCAACTGACGATAGATTTGTCGAGTGCGTCTTGATTGTATAACTGAAACAGTTCAGAATACTTAATGGTCACAGGTTTCTCATGGTAGTAATGATCCTTCTTGACTTGCACCATGAGGGACTCTCGATCGGATCTCTTGGTAATGTCCATGTACCATTGGTGCAATTCATACATTCTTGTTGGGAGCTTCTTGACCTCTTCTGGCTTGACCAAAGGTTGGCCCCGGGCATATTTCCGTTTTATTTCCTCCTCTGTAAGCACAGGCATGTCCTCGATCTCGAGGAGTTGTCCAACAGTGATTTTGAGAGTTTCAGCCTGCATTATATGCTCCTGGGTTATTACCACATCGCCCACCTCGGGAACATAAACTGTTTGGCCACAATAATATTGGGCGCGCGTACTGTCACGTGTTGTTGTTGGCACAACAAGCGGGGGGATCGATTGCGCCGCCTGTTCTCCTAGCTGGGCAACGGTTTTCCCGCATTTTTTGACAGCTGCTTGTTGTTTGCTCGAGCTCGAGCTCGCCTCCTTCTGTAGACATTGTCGATGTAACTTCCTGATGTGATGCTCATAGTCTGTGTCAACAGGCTTAGGAGCTGGTGGTTGAGCCATACGAATGAAGTGGTCAACTACTTCCATAGGCACTTTCTCCCTTGGCGGCGGTGGCGGTTTCGGTCCAAAATGGGCGTCGACTTCTGCCCGCACTATGGCATTGGTTTGCTCCTTGGTCCTGTCATAAGCCCTCTCAGGAAGAGGAGTAGTGAGGTTTGGACCATATTTATATCGCTTGCCTCCACATGTACTTCCTGTACTATGACCTCGACTCGTACCGCTACGCACCATAGCTGCGGGGTGTCTCTTCTACGACTGCTGAGGCGGCGGAGACGGCTGACGGGGCTGAGTTGGACGAGGAGGAGTGGCCTGAAGCTGTGCCGGACTTGCAGTGGCCTGAGGTTGTGCCGGACTTGGAGGAGGAGTGGACGTCTGACACTGTGTCGGACTTGGAGGAGGAGTGGCCTGACACTTTGCCAGACTTGGAGGAGGAGGAGTGGCCTCACGCGTTGGTGGACTTGGAGGAGCGGGAGTCTGCAGACTCGGTGGCGGACTTCGACGAGGAGTCGGGTGACGTTGGTGTCGGTGGCCTTCGAAAGATGATGCAATCCTTTCTCCATAGGATGATACGATGTTTGGCATCTCCGAGTGTGTGCTCCTCGTCACCTCCAGGAATGTCAAGCTCTAGCCCCGAATATTGGTCCACCACCTCATCAACCACGACACGAGCATAGCCTGCTGGAATCGGGTTGCAATGGAAGGTTGCATCGGGGGAATTTGTATAAGCAACGCCGTCCGCCACCTTCAAGGATATGTTCTTAATTTTGAAGTGTAGCTCGCAGTTAGTGTTCTCCGCGATGTCATCCACGGGGTATCTATCCAGCATTGCGTCAAACGGGGCGGAACCCACGCTACTTCTCGGCATGGATGGGGCGGTGGTATCCAATGCTGGATCATCCGCTAGCTGCTGCAGCTGCTGAGACCCCCTTTGCTGGCTAAGTGAGTCGATATGCTCCTGCTGCCACTGGAATTTGATTTCCAAGTCCGCGTGCGCTGATTCTAGGCCTTGAAGGCGTTCATAGTCGAGCTTCCTCTGCGCCTCCTCCATCTTCCTCTTCTTCTCCTCCGCAATCTTCTTTCTCGCACGGGTTCTGTAGTCGGCGTTCCAGTCCGAAAACCCCTCATACCACGGAATAGCGCCCATGCTTCGTGTTCTTCCCGGGTGTTCAGGATTTCCCAGGGCACGCGTAAGCTCGTCGTTCTCTCTGTTGGGCTCGAACAACCCAGATCGAGCCTCTTCTATTGCAACAAGTAGCTTATCTTCGGCTCCGTCCAGACATGCCTTCTTGGAAACTTTGCCTGTCTTTGGGTCCAACTCCCCCCCATGCACATAGAACCAAGTCCTGCACCGGGGGGGGGGGCAGCTCAATGTTTCTGGAGTGACACTTGCATCCATCATCTCTTTCTCAGACTTATCCCACTTAGGCATTCCCACCGCATAGCCACTTGGCCCCAGCTTATGGAACTTATCCTTTTTTGCGGCATTGGCCTTGTTTATTCTTGACCGTTCCTTAGATAATTCTGAATCCTTGAATTTCACGAAATCGTCCCAATGAGCACTTTGATTCTCTAGTGTTACCTCGAATACTGGAGTCTTCCTTCCTCCCTTGACGTACTTGTCCCATTCACGATTCTTGTGGTTCTTGAATGCAACCGCCATCTTCCTAAGAGCAGCGTCCTTGACTTTCTGCACATCTGCTTCTGTGAAATGATCTGGTAGGGTGAAATGTTCCATGAGAGTATCCCAAAGCAGACTTTTTTGTTTGTCGTCGACAAAAGTAAGATCTGGACGTGGCTTTGCTGGCTCTCTCCATTCTTGAAGGGAGATCGGGAGTTGGTCCTTCACAAGAACTCCGCACTGACGAACGAACTTGTCCGCAATCTTCTTAGGCGCTAATGGTTCGCCATTAGGTTTGATTGCCTCGATATTATACTTTATGCCCTCCTTCAACTTTTTGTTTGGGCCTCGTTTCGTCCTGTTGCCTAAAGATTTGCTCGATCCGGATGGCTGAAAGAAGAAAGATCGATTCGTTAATATGTCTTCAACTCATTTAAAACATGTGATGATCACCAGATGCCTGCTTATATAAATATATATACCTCTCCGGTGTTGTCATAATCGTAGTTCATGACTTCATCAATTCGGTCGTCGTGATCGAATATCATATCACCCTCTCCGGTGAGAAATTTGGAGCCGTCATAATCTTCTTCATTCTGATCATCATCTGGCCCGCGTATTATATCGAACATGGTCTGTTCTCCCTCTCTGTCGGTATTGTCCGCCATAGCTTTTATTTAACTATGCCAAACGAAATATAAAACAATTTAGTATTCAAATTACATCGTCTCGAATAATAGATATAATCTCGAATACATCGTCTCGAATAATAGATATAATCTTGAATATATCGTCTCGAATAATAGATATAATCTCGAATACATCGTCTCGAATAATATATAATCTCGAATACATCGTCTTGAATATTATATATCGAGTACATCACTGGCTAGGTAGCTAATAAAGATCGAATACTACAGAAGAATCTAGGACACTCGCGGTTCCTGCGGCGCGGGCGGTGGACACCCAAAGAGAAGGAACCCTCACAGGATCATAGCTGAAGTGAGATCCCTGAAGAAACTGCCAGGTATTGGAGAACCTGCCGCCCTCTAATGCAACCATCTAGCGATGGACATGCTCATCCTCCTCCCTGTCACGGCGACGTACCACCTCCGGCGGGGCCGGCTCCCTCCGCACCGAAACTGGCCCACGTGAACGCCACCAAATGAGATCAGGGTCAACGACGGGACCCGGGGCCGGGTTCCTCATCAAGCGGCGCGCCCCTCCAGGCAGCACCTCCTAGTGCCAGCCCGGCGGAGCCCAGTCCCGGACATGGGTCAGTCGGACGTCGTCGCGGAAGGGTCGACGGCGAGGATGCGGGCCGGTCATCGTCGAGAACAAATACTAGCTATATGCCCGCAAAAAGTAACATTGTTTTAATGATTGGATTTTGATAACTAAAATTTCTAACATTTCTATATAACACTAATTATGCTATCATTGCATATGTCAAAATTCTATATGCTATTTCATACTAATTAAGCATCTAACACTAAAAACAGAAAACACAACTTTTATACATCCATTAAAAAACTGAAAAACAACATTATATAAAAAATTTCCATAATAATTAAACACTAATTATATCCATCTAACATGCATTCATACATATATACTAGTGAAAAAATAATAATCTAAAAAATCTAAACTAATTAAACATACAAAATACGTATATACTAATATATACATGCATTAATTCATACATAGGTACATGTGTGTGTGTGTTCATCATGCTTGTGTGTGTGTGTATGGGCTCAGGGAGGGGCAGCGCCCATGGTGGCCGCCGGGGGCGAG
>NC_041382.1:16718192-16746025 GCF_002162155.2 Triticum dicoccoides
GACGCGGGGGCGGCGACGCGGGGACGGCGCGACGGGGACGGGCCCGGGGCGGCGACGGAGACGAGGGCGGCGACGGGGACGGGGGTGGCGACGGGGACGGGGGCGGCGACGGCGACGGCGTCGATCGATCGGGGCGTGCGGGCGGTGCTTCAATGGGGAAACAGAGGAAGAAACAGAGGGAGAATGAAATTTTCGTAAGTGTTGTATATATAGAAGGCACCTTTAGTACCGGTTGGAGCTACCAACCGGTACTAAAGGCCTGTTTTGGCCAGGCCAAGCGGCGGGAACCGCACCCCCTTTAGTACCGGTTGGTGGCTCCAACCGGTACTAAAGGCCCCCCTTTAGTACCGGTTGGTGCCACGAACCGGTACTAAAGGGGGTGCGCTGGCGCATGTGCGGTGCGCAAGTTTAGTCCCACCTCGCTAGCCGAGGGGCGACCGCACTGGTTTATAAACCCCCATGCGGTAGCTCTCTCGAGTTCCTCTCCAAAGCAGGCCTACTGGGCCTACATGTTCTGTGCTGCCCTGTTGGCCTACTGGGCCTTTGCGGGCCTGCATCCTGGCCCAACAACAGGTTGGGTTTCTAGTCGTATGCAGGCCGCTCTGGCCTACTAGGCGGGCTTTTTAATTATTTTTTTGCTTTATTTATTTTTGAGTTGTTTTTTTGTGTATTTAGAGTTTTTTTGTGAATATTTTTGCTTTAGGTACAAAAAATTACAAACTTTCTGTTAGTGCCCGTAGTTTTCAAATTTGAATAGTTTAAATTTTGAATTATTTGAAATTAGTGTGAATCACTAGTTTGTGAATAACTTAACTTTAAAAATCAGTAAAGGCATGAAAGAATTTGTTTGCACATAAAATTTCTTCGCGTTTCAAATGCCAAAACACATAATTAACTACCCTAACTATTACAGAGATTCCCTTCTGGGTGTGAAACACAGAAGAAAGTGATGATAGTGAAGCCGATCACATCCCAGATCTTTGGGTGTGAAACTTTTTCTTCGCGTGTGTCCCTTTGCGCCGTAACCATGGAAAATCTTCATCATTTAACGGGATGCTCGGGTCAATATTCACTGTGAATGGAGCAATTTCATCAAACTTTTCATAATCTTCTGACTTGTCTGTCTTGTCATCCACTCCCACGATGTTTCTCTTCCCAGAAAGAACTATGTGCCGCTTTGGCTCATCGTACGATGCATTCGCTTCCTTATCTTATCTTTTTCTTGGCTTGGTAGACATGTCCTTCACATAGAAAACCTGTGCCACATCATTGGCTAGGACGAATGGTTCGTCTGCATACGCAAGATTGTTGCGATCCACTGTTGTCATTCCGTACTGCAGGTCTTCCGTTACCCCGCCTCGTGTCATATTGACCCATTTGCACCGAAACAAAGGGACCTTCAAACCACGTCGATAGTCAAGTTCCCATATGTCTTGTATATAACCATAATATGTTTCCTTTCCCGTCTTGGTTTCTGCATCAAAGCGGACACCACTGTTTTGGTTGGTGCTCTTCTTATCTTGGGCGATCGTGTAAAATGTATTACCATTTATCTCGTACCCTTTGAAAGTCATTATATTCGAAGATGGTAACTGGGACAGCAAGTACAGGTCATCTTCAATAGAGGTGTCATGCATGGTACGTGTCTACAACCAGCTGGCGAAACTCCTGGTTTGTTCACGTGTAATCCAGTCATCAGACCGCTCCGGGTGTTTGGAGCGTAGCAAATTCTTGTGTTCATCCATATATGGAGCCACCAAGGCGGAATTCTGTAGAACTGTGTAGTGTGCTTCAGTGAGAGAATGTCCGTCCATACATATTATTTGTTCCCCTCCTAGCGTGCCTTTTCCATCCAATCTGCCCTTATGCCGCGATTCAGGAACACCAATCGGCTTAAGGTCAGGAATAAAGTCAATACAAAACTCAATGACCTCCTCATTTTGACGGCCCTTGGAGATGCTTCCTTCTGGCCTAGCACGGTTATGAACATATTTCTTTAAGACTCCCATCAACCTCTCAAAGGGGAACATATTGTGTAGAAATACAGGACCCAAAACGTTAATCTCTTCACGTAGGTGAACTAGGACGTGCGTCATGATGTTGAAGAAGGATGGTGGGAACACCAACTCGAAACTGACAAGACATTGCACAAAATCATTCTCTAACCTTGGTATGATTTCTGGATCGATTACCTTCTGAGAGATTGCATTGAGAAATGCACATAGCTTCACAATGGCTAATCGAACGTTTTCGGTAGAAGCCCCCTCAATGCAACCGGAAGCAGTTGCGTCATAATCACGTGGCAGTCATGAGACTTTAGGTTCTGGAACTTTTTCTCTGCCATGTTTATTATTCCCTTTATATTCGACGAGAAGCCAGACGGTACCTTAATCCTGAGCAGGCATTCAAAGAAGATTTCCTTCTCTTCTTTGGTAAGAGCGTAGCTTGCATGACCCTGATGTATGCCGTCTTTTCCGTACATACATTGCTGGTCCTCTCGTGCCTTAGGTGTATCTTTTGTCTTCCCATACACGCCCAAGAAGCCAAGCAGGGTCACACAAAGATTCTTCGTCACTTGCATCACGTCGATTGCGGAGCGGACCTCTAGGTCTTTCCAATAGGGCAGGTCCCAAAATATAGATTTCTTCTTCCACATGGGTGCGCGTCCGTCGGCGTCATTCGGAACAGGTTGTCCACCAGGACCCTTTCCAAAGACCACCTTCAAATCCTTGACCATATCATGTACATCAGCACCAGTACGGTGGCGAGGCTTCGTCCGATGATCCGCCTGTTGGGGAACGTTGCAGAAAACAAAAATTTTCCTACGGTTTCACCAAGATCCATCTATGAGTTCATCTAGCAACGAGTGATCGGATGCATCTACATACCTTTGTAGATCGCGAGCGGAAGCATTCAAAGAACGGGGATGATGTAGTCCAACACGACGTGATCCAAATCACTGGAGATCCTAGCGCCAAACGGACGGCACCTCCGCGTTCAACACACGTATGTTCAGCGTAACGTCTCCTTCTTCTTGATCCAGCAAGGGGAAAGGAGAGGTTGAGGAAGATGGCTCCAGCAGCAGCACGGCGGCGTGGTGATGGTGGAGCTGCAGTACTCCGTCAGGGCTTCGCCAAGCACTATGGAGGAGGAGGAGGTGTTGGAGAGGGAGAAGGAGGCAACCAAAGGCGTGGATCAAAAAGCCCTCCTTCCCCCACTATATATAGGGGTGCCAAGGGGGGTGGGGGCGCCGGCCCTAGGAGATCCAATCTCCTAGGGGGGCGGCGGCCAAGGGAGGTTTCCCTCCCCCCAAAGGCACCTAGGGGTGCCTTCCACTTGTGGGACTCTTCCCCTTTGGAAACCCTAGGCGCATGGGCCTATTGGGGCTGGTGCCCTTGGCCCATGTAGGCCAAGGCGCACCCCCTACAGCCCATGTGCCCCCCCCGGGGCAGGTGGCCCCACCCGGTGGGCCCCCGGGACCCTTCCGGTGGTCCCGGTACAATACCGGTGACCCCGAAACTTGTCCCGATGGCCGAAACAGCAATTCCTATATATAATTCTTTACCTCCGGACCATTCCAGAACTCCTCGTGACGTCCGGGATCTCATTCGGGACTCCGAACAACATTCGGGTTACTGCATATACATATCCCTACAACCCTAGCATCACCGAACCTTAAGTGTGTAGACCCTACGGGTTCGGGAGACATGCAGACATGACCGAGACGACTCTCCGGTCAATAACCAACAGCGGGATCTGGATACCCATGTTGTCTCCCACATGCTCCACGATGATCTCATCGGATGAACCACGATGTCGAGGATTCAAGCAACCCCGTATACAATTCCCTTTGTCAATCGGTATGTTACTTGCCCGAGATTCGATCGTCGGTATCCCAATACCTCGTTCAATCTCGTTACCGGCAAGTCACTTTACTCGTACCGTAATGCATGACCCCGTGACCAGACACTTGGTCACTTTGAGCTCATTATGATGATGCATTACTGAGTGGGCCCAGTGATACCTCTCCGTCATACGGAGTGACAAATCCCAGTCTTGATCCGTGTAACCCAACAGACACTTTCGGAGATACCCGTAGTATACCTTTATAGTCACCCAGTTACGTTGTGACGTTTGGTACACCCAAAGCAATCCTACGGTATCCGGGAGTTACACGATCTCATGGTCTAAGGAAAAGACACTTGACATTGGAAAAACTCTAGCAAATGAACTATACGATCTTATGCTATGTTTAGGATTGGGTCTTGTCCATCACATCATTCTCCTAATGATGTGATCTCGTTATCAATGACATCCAATGTCCATAGTCAGGAAAGCAGGACTATCTGTTGATCAACGAGCTAGTCAACTAGAGGCTTACTAGGGACATGTTGGTGTCTGTTATTCACACATGTATTACGATTTCCGGATAACACAATTATAGCATGAATAAAGACAATTATCATGAACAAGGAAATATAATAATAATGCTTTTATTATTGCCTCTAGGGCATATTTCCAACAGTCTCCCACTTGCACTAGAGTCAATAATCTAGTTACATTGTGATGAATCGAACACCCATGGAATTCTGGTGTTGATCATGTTTTGCCCTAGGGAGAGGTTTAGTCAACGGATCTGCTACATTCAGGTCCGTATGTACTTTAAAAATATCTATGTGTCCATCTTGAACAGTTTCACGAATGGAGTTGAAGCGACGCTTGATGTGCCTTGTCTTCTTGTGAAACCTGGGCTCCTTGGCAAGTGCAATAGCTCCAGTGTTGTCACAGAAGAGTTTTATTGGCCCCGACGCATTGGGTATGACTCCTAGGTCGGTGATGAACTCCTTCACCCATATTGCTTCATGTGCTGCCTCCGAGGCTGCCATGTACTCCACTTCACATGTAGATCCCGCCACGACGCTCTGCTTGCAACTGCACCAGCTTACTCCCCCACCATTCAAAATATACACGTATCCGGTTTGTGACTTAGAGTCATCCAGATCTGTGTCGAAGCTAGCGTCGACGTAACCCTTTACGACGAGCTCTTCGTCACCTCCATAAACGAGAAACATTTCCTTATTCCTTTTCAGGTACTTCAGGATATTCTTGACCGCTGTCCAGTGTTCCTTGCCGGGATTACTTTGGTACCTTCCTACCAAACTTACGGCAAGGTTTACATCAGGTTTGGTACACAGCATGGCATACATAATAGAACCTATGGCTGAGGCATAGGGGATGACACTCATCTCTTCTATATCTTCTGCCGTCGTCGGACATTGAGCTGAGCTCAATTTCGTACCTTGTAGCACAGGCAAGAACCCCTTCTTAGACTGATCCATATTGAACTTCTTCAATATCTTATCAAGGTATGTGCTTTGTGAAAGACCTATGAGGCGTCTTGATATCTCTATAGATCTTGATGCCTAATATATAAGCAGCTTCTCCAAGGTCCTTCATTGAAAAACTCTTATTCAAGTAGGCCTTGATGCTGTCCAAGAGTTCTATATCATTTCCCATCAAAAGTATGTCGTCTACATATAGTATGAGAAATGCTACAGAGCTCCCACTCACTTTCTTGTAAACGCAGGCTTCTCCATAAGTCTGCGTAAACCCAAACGCTTTGATCATCTCATCAAAGTGAATGTTCCAACTCCGAGATGCTTGCACCAGCCCATAAATCGAGCGTTGGAGCTTGCACACCTTGTTAGCATTCTTAGGATCGACAAAACCTTCCGGCTGCATCATATACAATTCTTCCTTAAGGAAACCATTAAGGAATGCCGTTTTGATGTCCATTTGCCATATTTCATAATTGTAGAATGCGGCAATTGCTAACATTATTTGGACAGACTTTAGCTTCGCTACCGGTGAGAAAGTCTCATCGTAGTCAACCCCTTGAACTTGTCGATAACCCTTAGCGACAAGCCTAGCTTTATAGATGGTCACATTACCATCCGCGTCTGTCTTCTTCTTAAAGATCCATTTATTTTCTATGGCTCGCCGTTCAACGGGCAAGTCAGTCAAAGTCCATACTTTGTTTTCATACATGGATCCTATCTCGGATTTCATGGCTTCTAGCCATTTGTCGGAATCCGGGCCCGCCATCGCTTCTTCATAGTTCGAAGGTTCACCGTTGTCTAACAACATGATTTCCAAGACAGGGTTGCCGTACCACTCTGGTGCGGAACGTGTCCTTGTGGACCTTCGAATTTCAGTAGGAGCTTGATCAGAAGTATCTTGATCATCATCAATAACTTCCTCTCTAGTCGGTGCAGGCACCTCAGGAACATTTTCTTGAGTTGCGCCATTTTCCGGTTCAAGAGGTAATACTTCATCAAGTTCTACTTTCCTCCCACTTACTTCTTATGAGAGAAACTCTTTCTCTAGAAAGGATCCATTCCTGGCAACAAAGATCTTGCCTTCGGATCTGAGGTAGAAGGTATACCCAACAGTTTCTTTAGGGTATCCTATGAAGACGCATTTTTCCGACTTGGGTTCGAGGTTTTCAGGTTGAAGTTTCTTGACATAAGCATCGCATCCCCAAACTTTTAGAAACGACAACTTAGGTTTCTTTCCAAACAATAATTCAAATGGTGTCGTCTCAACGGTTTCGACGGAGCCCTATTTAAAGTGAATGCGGTAGTCTCTAAAGCATAGCCCCAAAAAGATAGTGGTAAATCGGTAAGAGACATCATGGATCGCACCATATCTAATAGAGTGTGATTACGATGTTCGGACACACCATTACGCTGAGGTGTTCCAGGCGGCGTGAGTTGTGAAACTATTCCACATTTTCTTAAGTGTGTGCCAAATTCGTGACTCAAGTATTCTCCTCCACGATCTGATCGTAGAAACTTGATTTTCCTATCACGTTGATTCTCAACCTCACTCTGAAATCCCTTGAACTTTTCAAAGGTTTCAGACTTGTGTTTCATTAAGTAGATATACCCATATCTACTCAAATCATCAGTGAGGGTGAGAACATAACGATAGCCACCGCGAGCCTCAACACTCATTGGACCGCACACATCAGTATGTATGATTTCCAATAAGTTGGTTGCTCGCTCCCTTGTTCCTGAGAACAGAGTCTTGGTCATCTTACCCATGAGGCATGGTTCGCACGTGTCAAATGATTCGTAATCAAGAGACTCTAAAAGTCCATCTGCATGGAGCTTCTTCATGCGTTTGACACCTATGTGACCAAGGCGGCAGTGCCACAAGTATGTGGGACTATCATTATCAACTTTATATCTTTTGGTACTCACACTATGAATATGTGTAGCATTACGCTCGAGATTCATTAAGAATAAACCATTCACCATAGGAGCATGACCATAAAACATATCTCTCATATAAATAGAACAACCATTATTCTCGGATTTAAATGAGTAGCCATCTCGAATTAAACGAGATCCCGATACAATGTTCATGCTCAAAGCTGGCACTAAATAACAATTATTGAGGTTTAAAACTAATCTCGTAGGTAAATGTAGAGGCAGCGTGCCGACGGCGATCACATCGACCTTGGAACCATTTCCGACGCGCATCGTCACCTCGTCCTTCGCCAGTCTCCGCTTATTCCGTATCTCCTGCTTTGAGTTACAAATGTGAGCAACTGCACCGGTATCAAATACCCAAGAGCTACTACGATTACTGGTAAGGTACACATCAATTACATGTATATCACATATACCTTTTGTTTTGCCGGCCTTCTTGTCCGCTAAGTATTTGGGGCAGTTCCGCTTCCAGTGACCACTTCCCTTGCAATAAAAGCACTCAGTCTCGGGCTTGGGTCCATTCTTTGGCTTCTTCCCAGCAGCTTGCTTGCCGGGCGCGACAACTCCTTTGCCGTCCTTCTTGAAGTTCTTTTTACCCTTGCCTTTCTTGAACTTAGTGGTTTTATTTACCATCAACACTTGATGTTCCTTCTTGACTTCTACCTCTGCTGATTTCAGCATTGCAAATACCTCAGGAATGGTCTTTTGCATCCCCTGCATATTGAAGTTCATCACAAAGCTCTTGTAGCTTGGTGGAAGCGACTGGAGGATTCTGTCAATGACCGCGTCATCCGGGAGATTAACTCCCAGCTGAGTCGAGCGGTTATGTAACCCAGACATAGTGAGTATGTGCTCACTGACAGAACTATTTTCCTCCATCTTATAGCTGAAGAACTTGTCGGAGACTTCATATCTCTCGATCCGGGCATGAGCTTGAAAAACCATTTTCAGCTCTTCGAACATCTCATATGCTCCATGTCTCTCAAAACGCTTTTGGAGCCCCGGCTCTAAGCTGTAAAGCATGCCGCACTGAACGAGGGAGTAGTCATCAGCACGTGTCTGCCAAGCGTTCATAACGTCTTGGTTCTGTGGGACGGGTGGATCACCTAGCGGTGCTTGTAGGACATAATCTTTCTTGGCAGCTATGAGGATGATCCTCAGGTTCCGGACCCAGTCCATGTAGTTGCTTCCATCGTCTTTCAGCTTGGTTTTCTCTAGGAACGCATTGAAGTTGAGGACTACGTTGGCCATTTGATCTACAAGACATATTTTAAAGATTTTAGACTAAGTTCATGATAATTAAGTTCATCTAATAAAATTATTCAATGAACTCCCACTTAGATAGACATCCCTCTTCTAGTCATCTAAGTATAACATGATCCGAGTCAACTAGGCCGTGTCCGATCATCACGTGAGATGGACTAGTCAACGTCGGTGAACATCTTCATGTTGATCGTATCTTCTATACGACTCATGCTCGACCTTTCGGTCTTCTGTGTTCCGAGGCCATGTCTATACACATGCTAGGCTCGTCAAGTCAACCTAAGTGTTTGCATGTGTAAATCTGTCTTACACCCGTTGTATGTGAACATTAGAATCTATCACACCCGATCATCACGTGGTGCTTCGAAACAACGAACTGTCGCAATGGTGCATAGTTAGGGGGAACACTTTCTTGAAATTATTATGAGGGATCATCTTATTTACTACCGTCCTTCTAAGTAAACAAGATGCAAAACATGATAAAGATCAAATGCAATCAAATAACAATAGTGACATGATATGGCCATTATCACATAGCTCCTTTGATCTCCATCTTGGGGCTCCATGATCATCTTGTCACCGGCTTGACACCATGATCTCCATCATCATGATCCCCATCATCGTGTCTCCATGAAGTTGCTCGCCAACTATTACTTCTACTACTATGGCTAACGTGTTTAGCAATAAAGTAAAGTAATTTACATGGCGTTTCTCAATGACACGCAGGTCATACAAAAAATAAAGACAACTCCTATGGCTCTTGCCGGTTGTCATACTCATCGACATGCAAGTCGTGATTCCTATTACAATAGTATGAACAACTCATACATCACATATATTTCATTCATCATTCATCACAACTTTGGCCATATCATATCACAAAGCACTTGCTGCAAAAACAAGTTAGACGTCCTCTAATTGTTGTTTCAAGTTTTACGTGGCTGAAATAGGGTTCTAGCAAGAACGTTTTCTTACCTACGTGAAAGCCACAACGTGATTTGTCAACTTCTATTTACCCTTCATAAGGACCCTTTTCATCGAATCTGCTCCAACTAAAGTGGGAGAGACAGACACCCGCCAGCCACCTTATGCAACTAGTGCATGTTAGTCGGTGGAACCGGTCTCACGTAAGCATACGTGTAAGGTTGGTCCGGGCCGCTTCATCCCACAATACGTTGAAGCAAGATAACACTAGTAGCGGCAAGAAAGTTGACAACATCTACGCCCACAACAAATTATGTTCTACTCGCGCAAGAAGAACTACGCATAGACCTAGCTCTGATACCACTGTTGGGGAACGTTGCAGAAAACAAAATTTTTCCTATGGTTTCACCAAGATCCATCTATGAGTTCATCTAGCAACGAGTGATCGGATGCATCTACATACCTTTGTAGATCGCGAGCGGAAGCGTTCAAAGAACGGGGATGATGTAGTCGAACACGACGTGATCCAAATCACCGAAGATCCTAGCGCCGAACGGACGACACCTCCGCGTTCAACACACGTACGGTCAGCATAACATCTCCTTCTTCTTGATCCAGCAAGGGGAAAGGAGAGGTTGAGGAAGATGGCTCCAGCAGCAGTACGACGGCGTGGTGATGGTGGAGCTGCAGTACTCCGTCAGGGCTTCGCCAAGCACTATGGAGGAGGAGGAGGTGTTGGAGAGGGAGAAGGAGGCAACCAAAGGCGTGGATCAAAAAGCCCTCCTTCCCCCACTATATATAGGGGTGCCAAGGGGGGGGCGGCGGCCAAGGGAGGTTTCCCTCCCCCCAAAGGCACCTAGGGGTGCCTTCCACTTGTGGGACTCTTCCCCTTTGGAAACCCTAGGCGCATGGGCCTATTGGGGCTGGTGCCCTTGGACCATGTAGGCCAAGGCGCACCCCCTACAGCCCATGTGGCCCCCTCGGGGCAGGTGGCCCCACCCGGTAGGCCCCCGGGACCCTTCCGGTGGTCCCGGTACAATACCGGTGACCCCGAAACTTGTCCCGATGGCCGAAACAGCACTTCCTATATATAATTCTTTACCTCCGGACCATTCCGGAACTCCTCGTGACGTCCGGGATCTCATCCGGGACTCCGAACAACATTCGGGTTACTGCATATACATATCCCTACAACCCTAGCGTCATCGAACCTTAAGTGTGTAGACCCTACGGGTTCGGGAGACATGCAGACATGACCGAGACGACTCTCTGGTCAATAACCAACAGCGGGATCTGGATACCCATGTTGGCTCCCACATGCTCCACGATGATCTCATCGGATGAACCATGATGTCGAGGATTCAAGCAACCCCGTATACAATTCCCTTTGTCAATCGGTATGTTACTTTCCCGAGATTCGATCGTCGGTATCCGAATACCTCGTTCAATCTCGTTACCGGCAAGTCACTTTACTCGTACCGTAATGCATGATCCCGTGACCAGACACTTGGTCGCTTTGAGCTCATTATGATGATGCATTACCGAGTGGGCCCAGTGATACCTCTCCGTCATACGGAGTGACAAATCCCAGTCTTGATCCGTGTCAACCCAACAGACACTTTCGGAGATACCCGTAGTATACCTTTATAGTCACCCAGTTACGTTGTGACGTTTGGTACACCCAAAGCACTCCTACGGTATCCGGGAGTTACACGATCTCATGGTCTAAGGAAAAGACACTTGACATTGGAAAAACTATAGCAAACGAACTATACGATCTTATGCTATGTTTAGGATTGGGTCTTGTCCATCACATCATTCTCCTAATGATGTGATCTCGTTATCAATGACATCCAATGTCCATAGTCAGGAAACCAGGACTATCTATTGATCAACGAGCTAGTCAACTAGAGGCTTACTAGGGACATGTTGGTGTCTGTTATTCACACATGTATTACGATTTCCGGATAACACAATTATAGCATGAATAAAGACAATTATCATGAACAAGGAAATATAATAATAATGTTTTTATTATTGCCTCTAGGGCATATTTCCAACACCGCCTCACCTTTGAAATGCTTGCCTTTCTTTCTTACGGGATGCCTGCTCGGAAGAAATCGACGATGTCCCAGGTACACATTCTTCTTACAATTAGCCAAATATATACTGTCGCTATCATCCAAATAGTGCATGCATGCGCGGTATCCCTTGTTTGTCTGTCCTGAAAGGTTACTGAGAGCAGGCCAATCATTGATGGTCATGAACAGCAACGCCTTTAGGTCAAATTCTTCCCCCATGTGCTCATCCCACGCACGTACACCTGTTCCATTCCACAGTTGTAAGAGTTCTTCAACTAATGGCCTTAGGTACACATCAATGTCGTTGCCGGGTTGCTTAGGGCCTTGGATGAGCACTGGCATCATAATGAACTTCCGCTTCATGCACAACCAAGGAGGAAGGTTATACAAACATAGAGTCACAGGCCAGGTGCTATGGTTGATGCTCTGCTCCCCAAAAGGATTAATGCCATCTGCGCTTAGACCAAACCATACGCTCCTTGCGTCATCTGAAAACTCCTTCCCGTACTTTCTTTCGATTTTTCTCCACTACGACCCGTCAACGGGTACTCTCAACTTTCCGTCTTTCTTACGGTCTTCTCTGTGCCATCGCATCGCCTTGGCATGCTCTTTGTTTTGGAACAAATGTTTCAACCGTGGTATTATAGGAGCATACCACATCACCTTGGCAGGAATCTTCTTCCTGGGGCGCTCGCCCTCGACATCACCAGGGTCATCGCGGCTGATCTTATAGCGCAATGCACCACATACCGGGCAAGCGTTCAAATCCTCGTACTCACCGCAGTAGAGGATGCAATCATTAGGGCATGCATGTATCTTCTGCACCTGTAACCCTAGAGGGCAGACAGCCTTCTTTGCTTCGTACGTACTCTCGGGCAATTCGTTGTCCTTTGGAAGCATATCCTTTATCATTACCAGCAACTTTCCAAATCCCTTGTCAGATACACCATTCTCTGCCTTCCATTGCAGCAATTCTAGTGTGGTGCCCAGCTTTTTCTTGTCACCTACGCAATTCGGGTACAACAATTTTTTGTGATCCTCTAACATGCGCTGCAACTTCTTCTTCTCCAAATAACTTGCGCAGTTTCTCTTTGCATCGGCAATGGCCCGACCTAGATCATCAACGGGCTCATCTGATGCCTCTTCTTCAGCTTCTTCCCGCATTGCCGGCTCAGCTTCTTCCCGCATTACCGGCTCAGCTTCTTCCCCCATTGTTGTATCATCGTATTCAGGGAACCCATGGCCAGGATAGCTGTCGTCGTCCTCTTCTTCTTCATTGTCTTCCATCATAACCTCTCTTTCTCCGTGCTTGGTCCAAACATTATAGTGGGGCATGAAACCGGACTTAAACAGGTCGACGTGAATGGTTCTTGACGTAGAGTAATTGTGACCATTCTTACAGCGAGCACATGGACAAGCAATAAAACCATCCGCCCGCTTGTTTGCCTCAGCCGCAAGCAGAAAAGTATGCACGCCCTCAACAAACTGGGGAGAGCATCGGTCATCGTACATCCATTGCCGGCTCATCTTCATTACACAACACCGAATAGACCAAATTAATACAAGTTCATACATAAAGTTCATACAACACTTAAATGCAACAAACAAATAACTCTCTAGCTAAAGCATTTAAATGCAACAACAAATACGATCAAGATCGCAACTAAGGTAACAATGGATCCAACAACATAATGATACCAAGCCTCACTATCGATGGCGTATTTTCTAATCTTTCTAATCTTCAAGCGCATTTTCTCCATCTTGATCTTGTGATCATCGACGACATCGACAACATGCAACTCCAATTCCATCTTCTCTCCCTCAATTCTTTTCAATTTTTCTTTCAAGTACTCGTTTTCTCTTTCAACTAAATTTAACCTCTCGACAATAGGGTCGGTTGGAATTTCCGGTTCACATACCTCCTAGAAAAAATTGCATATAAATCAAATACTAGCACATATATATATATATATCCTCCCAAATTACTAAACTCACAAATTAATCACTATATAAAGCATTGCAAGAGCTAATCTAGCAATGAGAGATGAAAGGACAAAGTTGCTAACCTTTGTGATCATTTGAATGGATGGGGGCCTTCAAATCTTGACAAATTTTGGGCAAAATGTGTGATGAGCTCGAGAGGAAGAGGGGAAGAACAGAGAGGAGAGGGGAAAGGGGAAGAACAGAGCGAGCTCGGGTGGACGAAGGGTTTATGTAGGACGACCTTTAGTACCGGTTCGTGCCAAGAACCGGTACTAAAGGGGCTGGTGGGCCCCAGTTTGACAACATCCTGCCACCACTCTCATTAGTACCGGTTCGTGGCACGAACCAGTGCTAAAGGTTCTATTGGGAAACGTTGCAGAAAACAAAAATTTTCCTACTCGTTTCACCAAGATCATCTAGGAGTTCATCTAGCAACGAGTCATTGGATGCATCTACATACCTTTGTAGATCGCGAGTGGAAGCGTTCAAAAGAACGGTGATGATGTAGTCGTACTCGACGTGATCCAAATCACCGATGACCAGCGCCGAATGGACGGCACCTCCGCGTTCAACACACGTACGGGACGGGAGACGTCTCCTCCTTCTTGATCCAGCAAGGGGGAAGGAGAGGTTGATGAAGATCCAGCAGCAAGACGGCATGGTGGTGGATGCAGGGCGTCACAGTAGCAGGGCTTCGCTGAGACTACGAGGGAGAGACATAACGGGGGGAGGTGGAGGCGCCAGGGGCTGGTGTAAAATCCCTCCTGTCCCCCCCACTATATATAGGGGTGCCAGGGGGGCGCCGGCCCTAGTAGATGGCATCTACTAGGGGGGGCGGCGGCCAAGGGGAGGTTTCCCTCCCCCCCAAGGCACCTAGGGGTGCCTTCCACCACATGGACTCTTCCATGGTGGAAACCCTAGGCGCATGGACCTATAGGGGCTGGTGCCCTTGGCCCATCTAGGCCAAGGCGCACCCCCTACAGCCCATGTGGCCCCCCGGGACAGGTGGCCCCACCCGGTGGACCCCCGGGACCCTTCCGGTGGTCCTGGTACAATACCGATGACCCCGAAACTTGTCCCGATGCCCGAAATAGCACTTCCTATATATAATTCTTTACCTCCGGACCATTCCGGAAATCCTCGTGACGTCCGGGATCTCATCCGGGACTCGGAACAACATTCGGGTTTCTGCATATACATATCTTCATAACCCTAGCGTCACCGAACCTTAAGTGTGTAGACCCTACGGGTTCGGGAGACAAGCAGACATGACCGAGACGACTCTCCGGTCAATAACCAACAGCGGGATCTGGATACCCATGTTGGCTCCCACATGCTCCACGATGATCTCATCGGATGAACCACGATGTCGAGGATTTAATCAATCCCGTACGCTATTCCCTTTGTCTATCGATATGTTACTTGCCCGAGATTCGATCGTCGGTATCCCAATACCTCGTTCAATCTCGTTACCTGCAAGTCACTTTACTCGTACCGTAATGCATGATCCCGTGACCAGACACTTGGTCACTCTGAGCTCATTATGATGATGCATTACCGAGTGGGCCCAGTGATACCTCTCCGTCATACGGAGTGACAAATCCCAGTCTTGATCCATGTCACCCAACAGACACTTTCGGAGATACCCGTAGTCTACCTTTATAGTCACCCAGTTACGTTCTGACGTTTGGCATACCCAAAGCACTCCTACGGTATCTAGGAGTTACACGATCTCATGGTCTAAGGAAAAGATACTTGACATTGGAAAACTCTAGCAAACGAACTATACGATCTTGTGCTATGTTTAGGATTGGGTCTTGTCCATCACATCATTCTCCCAATGATGTGATCTCGTTATCAATGACATCCAGTGTCCATAGTCAGGAAACCATGACTATCTGTTGATCAACGAGCTAGTCAACTAGAGGCTCACTATGGACATGTTGGTGTCTGTTATTCACACATGTATTACGATTTCCGGATAACACAATTATAGCATGAATAAAGACAATTATCATGAACAAGGAAATATAATAATAATGCTTTTATTATTGCCTCTAGGGCATATTTCCAACAGTCTCCCACTTGCACTAGAGTCAATAATCTAGTTACATTGTGATGAATCGAACACCCATAGAATTCTGGTGTTGATCATGTTTTGCTCTAGGGAGAGGTTTAGTCAACGGATCTGCTATATTCAGGTCCGTATGTACTTTACAAATATCTATGTCTCCATCTTGAACATTTTCACGAATGGAGTTGAAGCGACGCTTGATGTGCCTTGTCTTCTTGTGAAACCTGGGCTCCTTGGCAAGTGCAATAGCTCCAGTGTCGTCACAGAAGAGCTTGATCGGCCCCGACGCATTGGGTATGACTCCTAGGTCGGTGATGAACTCCTTCACCCATATTTCTTCATGTGCTGCCTCCGAGGCTGCCATGTACTCCGCTTCACATGTAGATCCCGCCACGACGCTTTGCTTGCAACTGCACCAGCTTACTGCCCCACCATTCAAAATATACACGTATCCGGTTTGTGACTTAGAGTCATCCAGATCTGTGTCGAAGCTAGCGTCGACGTAATCCTTTACGACGAGCTCTTCGTCACCTCCATAAACGAGAAACATTTCCTTAGTCCTTTTCAGGTACTTCAGGATATTCTTGACCGATGTCCAGTGTTCCTTGCCGGGATTACTTTGGTACCTTCCTACCAAACTGACGGCAAGGTTAACATCAGGTCTGGTACACAGCATGGCATACATAATAGAACCTATGGCTGAGGCATAGGGGATGACGCTCATCTCTTCTATATCTTCTGCCGTGGTCGGACATTGAGCTTAGCTCAATTTCACACCTTGTAACACAGGCAAGAACCCCTTCTTGGATTGATCCATATTGAACTTCTTCAATATCTTATCAAGGTATGTGCTTTGTGAAAGACCTATGAGGCGTCTTGATCTATCTCTATAGATTTTGATGCCTAATATATAAGCAGCTTCTCCAAGGTCCTTCATTGAAAAACTTTTATTCAAGTAGGCCTTGATGCTGTCCAAGAGTTCTATATCATTTCCCATCAAAAGTATGTCATCTACATATAATATGAGAAATGCTACAGAGCTCCCACTCACTTTCTTGTAAACGCAGGCTTCTCCATAAGTCTGTGTAAACCCAAACGCTTTGATCATCTCATCAAAGCGAATGTTCCAACTCCGAGATGCTTGCACCAGCCCATAAATCGAGCGTTGGAGCTTGCACACTTTGTCAGCATTCTTAGGATCGACAAAACCTTCCGGCTGTATCATATACAATTCTTCCTTAAGGAAACCATTAAGGAATGCCGTTTTGACGTCCATTTGCCATATTTCGTAATCATAGAATGCGGCAATTGCTAACATGATTCGGACGGACTTCAGCTTCGCTACTGGCGAGAAAGTCTCATCGTAGTCAACCCCTTGAACTTGTCGATAACCCTTAGCGACAAGCCGAGCTTTATAGATGGTCACATTACCATCCGCGTCTGTCTTCCTCTTAAAGATCCATTTATTTTCTATGGCTCGCCGCTCAACGGGCAAGTCAGTCAAAGTCCATACTTTGTTTTCATACATGGATCCTATCTCGGATTTCATGGCTTCCAGCCATTTGTCGGAATCCGGGCCCGCCATCGCTTCTTCATAGTTCAAGGTTCACCGTTGTCTAACAGCATGATTTCCAAGACAGGGTTGCCGTACCACTCTGGTGCGGAACGTGTCCTTGTGGACCTTCGAATTTCAGTAGGGGCTTGATCAGAAGTATCTTGATCATTGTCATTAACTTCCTCTCTAGTCGGTGCAGGCACCTCAGGAACATTTTCTTGAGTTGCGCCATTTTCCGGTTCAAGAGGTAATACTTCATCAAGCTCTACTTTCCTCCCACTTACTTCTTTCGAGAGAAACTCTTTCTCCAGAAAGGACCCATTCTTGGCAACAAAGATCTTGCCTTCGGATCTGAGGTAGAAGGTGTACCCAATAGTTTCTTTTGGGTATCCTATGAAGACGCATTTTTCCGACTTGGGTTCGAGCTTTTCAGGTTGAAGTTTCTTGACATAAGCATCGCATCCCCAAACTTTTAGAAATGACAGCTTAGGTTTCTTCCCAAACCACAATTCATACGGTGTCGTCTCAACGGATTTCGACGGAGCCCTATTTAAAGTGAATGCGGCAGTCTCTAAAGCATAGCCCCAAAAAGAAAGCGGTAAATCGGTAAGAGACATCATAGATCGCACCATATCTAACAGAGTGCGATTACGACGTTCGGACACACCATTACGCTGAGGTGTTCCAGGCGGCGTGAGTTGTGAAATTATTCCACATTTTCTTAAGTGTGCCCCAAACTCGTGACTCAAGTATTCTCCTCCACGATCTGATCGTAGAAACTTGATTTTCCTGTCACGTTGATTTTCAACCTCACTCTGAAATTCCTTGAACTTTTCAAAGGTTTCAGACTTGTGTTTCATTAAGTAGATATACCCATACCTACTTAAATCATCAGTGAGGGTGAGAACATAACGATAGCCACCGTGAGCCTCAACACTCATTGGACCGCACACATCAGTATGTATGATTTCCAATAAGTCGGTTGCTCGCTCCATTGTTCCTGAGAACGGAGTCTTGGTCATTTTACCCATAAGGCATGGTTCGCATGTGTCAAATGATTCATAATCAAGAGACTCTAAAAGTCCATCAGCATGGAGCTTCTTCATGCGTTTGACACCTATGTGACCAAGGCGGCAGTGCCACAGGTATGTGGGACTATCATTATCAACCTTACTTCTTTTGGTACTCACATTATGAACATGTGTAGCATCACGTTCGAGATTCATAAAGAACAAACCATTCACCATAGGAGCATGACCACAAAACATATCTCTCATAAAAATGGAACAACCATTATTCTCAGATTTAAAAGAGTAGCCATCTCGAATTAAACGAGATCCTGATACAATGTTCATGCTCAAAGCTGGCACTAAATAACAATTATTAAGGTTTAAAACTAATCCCGAAGGGAGATGCAGAGGTAGCGTGCCGACGGCGATCACATTGACCTTGGAACCATTCCCGACGCGCATCGTCACCTCGTCCTTTGCCAGTTTCCGCTTATTCCGCAGCCCCTGCTTTGAGTTACAAATGTGAGCAACTGCACCGGTATCAAATACCCAGGAGCTACTACGGGCACTAGTAAGGTACACATCAATTACATGTATATCACATATACCTTTTGTTTTGCCGGCCTTCTTATCCGTTAAGTACTTAGGGCAGTTCCGCTTCCAGTGACCGCTTCTCTTGCAATAAAAGCACTCAGTCTCGGGCTTGGGTCCATTCTTTGGCTTCTTCCCGGCAGCTTGCTTGCCGGGCGCGGCAACCTCCTTGCCGTCCTTCTTGAAGTTCTTTTTACCCTTGCCTTTCTTGAACTTAGTGGTTTTATTGACCATCAACACTTGATGTTCCTTCCTGACTTCTACCTCTGCTGATTTCAGCATAGCAAATACTTCAGGAATGGTCTTTTCCATCCCCTGCATATTGAAGTTCATCACAAAGCTCTTGTAGCTTGGTGGAAGCGACTGGAGGATTCTGTCAATGACCGCATCATCCGGGAGATTAACTCCCAGCTGAGTCAAGCGGTTATGCAACCCAGACATAGTGAGTATGTGCTCACTGACAGAACTGTTTTCCTCCATCTTACAGCTGAAGAATTTGTCGGAGACTTCATATCTCTCGACCCGGGCATGAGCTTGGAAAACCATTTTCAGCTCTTCGAACATCTCATATGCTCCATGTCTCTCAAAACGCTTTTGGAGCCCCGGCTCTAGGCTGTAAAGCATGCCGCACTGAACGAGGGAGTAGTCATCGAAACGTGCCTGCCAAGCGTTCATAACATCTTGTTCTGCAGGGAGGACGGGTGCGTCACCAAGCAGTGCTTGTAGGACATAATCTTTCTTGGCAGCTATGAGGATGATCCTCAGGTTCCGGACCCAGTCCGTATAGTTGGTGCCATCGTCTTTCAGCTTAGTTTTCTCTAGGAACGCGTTGAAGTTGAGGACTACGTTGGCCATTTGATCTACAAGACATATTGCAAAGATTTTAGACTAAGTTCATGATAATTAAGTTCAACTAATCAAATTATTAGTGAACTCCCACTTAGATTAGACATCCCTCTAGTCATCTAAGTATTACATGATCCGAGTTAAACTAGACCGTGTCCGATCATCACGTGAGACGGACTAGTCAACATCGGTGAACATCTTCATGTTGATCGTATCTTCTATACGACTCATGCTCGACCTTTCGGTCTTCTGTGTTCCGAGGCCATGTCTGTACATGCTAGGCTCGTCAAGTCAACCTAAGTGTTTGCATGTGTAAATCTGTCTTACACCCGTTGTATGTGAACGTCTGAATAAAACACCCGATCATCACGTGGTGTTTTGAAACAGCGAACTGTCGCAACGGTGCACAGTTAGGGGGAACACTTCTTAAATTTATTGTGAGGGATCATCTTATTTACTACCGTCGTTCTAAGTAAACAAGATGCAAAACATGATAAACATCACATGCAATCAAATAATAAACGTGACATGATATGGCCAATATCACATAGCTCCATTGATCTCCATCTTGGGGCTCCATGATCATCTTGTCACCGGCTTGACACCATGATCTCCATCATCATGATCTCCATCATCGTGTCTCCATGAAGTTGCTCGCCAACTATTACTTCTACTACTATGGCTAACGCGTTTAGCAATAACGTAAAGTAATTTACATGGCGTTTCTCGATGACACGCAGGTCATTAAAAGAATAAAGACAACTCCTATGGCTCCTGCCGGTTGTCATACTCATCGACATGCAAGTCGTGATTCCTATTACAATAGCATGAACATCTCATACATCACATATAGATCATTCATCATTCATCACAACTTTGGCCATATCATATCACAAACCACTTGCTGCAAAAACAAGTTAGACGTCCTCTAATTGTTGTTGCAAGTTTTACGTGGCTGAATTAGGGTTCTAGCAAGAACGTTTTCTTACCTACGTTAAAGCCACAACGTGATTTGTCAACTTCTATTTACCCTTCATAAGGACCCTGTTCATCGATTCCGCTCCAACTAAAGTAGGAGAGACAGACACCCGCCAGCCACCTTATGCAACTAGTGCATGTTAGTCGGTGGAACCGGTCTCACGTAAGTGTACGTGTAAGGTTGGTCCGGGCCGCTTCATCCCACAATACCGCTGAAGCAAGAAAGGACTAGTAACGGCAAGAAAGTTGACAAATCTATGCCCACAACAAATTGTGTTCTACTCGCGCAAGAAGAACTACGCATAGACCTAGCTCATGATGCCACTGTTGGGAAACGTTGCAGAAAACAAAAAATTTCCTACTCGTTTCACCAAGATCATCTAGGACTTCATCTAGCAACGAGTCATTGGATGCATCTACATACCTTTGTAGATCGCGAGCGGAAGCGTTCAAAAGAACGGTGATGATGTAGTCGTACTCGACGTGATCCAAATCACCGATGACCAGCGCCGAACGGACGGCACCTCCGCGTTCAACACACGTACGGGACGGGAGACGTCTCCTCCTTCTTGATCCAGCAAGGGGGAAGGAGAGGTTGATGAAGATCCAGCAGCACGACGGCGTGGTGGTGGATGCAGGGCGTCACAGCAGCAGGGCTTCGCCGAGACTACGAGGGAGAGACGTAACGGGGGGAGGTGGAGGCGCCAGGGGCTGGTGTAAAATCCCTCCTCTCCCCCCCACTATATATAGGGGTGCCAGGGGGGCGCCGTCCCTAGTAGATGGCATCTACTAGGGGGGGCGGCGGCCAAGGGGAGGTTTCCCTCCCCCCCAAGGCACCTAGGGGTGCCTTCCACCACATGGACTCTTCCATGGTGGAAACCCTAGGCGCATGGACCTATAGGGGCTGGTTCCCTTGGCCCATCTAGGCCAAGGCGCACCCCCTACAGCCCATGTGCCCCCCCGGGACAGGTGGCCCCACCCAGTGGACCCCCGGGACCCTTCCGGTGGTCCTGGTACAATACCGATGACCCCGAAACTTGTCCCGATGCCCGAAATAGCACTTCCTATATATAATTCTTTACCTCCGGACCATTCCGAAACTCCTCGTGACGTCCGGGATCTCATCCGGGACTCCGAACAACATTCGGGTTTCTGCATATACATATCTTCATAACCCTAGCGTCACCGAACCTTAAGTGTGTAGACCCTACGGGTTCGGGAGACAAGCAGACATGACCGAGACGACTCTCCAGTCAATAACCAACAGCGGGATCTGGATACCCATGTTGGCTCCCACATGCTCCACGATGATCTCATCGGATGAACCACGATGTCGAGGATTTAATCAATCCCGTACGCTTTTCCCTTTGTCTATCGATATGTTACTTGCCCGAGATTCGATCGTCGGTATCCCAATACCTCGTTCAATCTCGTTACCGGCAAGTCACTTTACTCGTACCGTAATGCATGATCCCGTGACCAGACACTTGGTCACTCTGAGCTCATTATGATGATGCATTACCGAGTGGGCCCAGTGATACCTCTCCGTCATACGGAGTGACAAATCCCAGTCTTGATCCATGTCACCCAACAGACACTTTCGGAGATACCCGTAGTCTACCTTTATAGTCACCCAGTTACGTTGTGACGTTTGGCATACCCAAAGCACTCCTACGGTATCCGGGAGTTACACGATCTCATGGTCTAAGGAAAAGATACTTGACATTGGAAAACTCTAGCAAACGAACTATACGATCTTGTGCTATGTTTAGGATTGGGTCTTGTCCATCACATCATTCTCCCAATGATGTGATCTCGTTATCAATGACATCCAGTGTCCATAGTCAGGAAACCATGACTATCTGTTGATCAACGAGCTAGTCAACTAGAGGCTCACTAGGGACATGTCGGTGTCTGTTATTCACACATGTATTACGATTTCCGGATAACACAATTATAGCATGAACAAAGACAATTATCATGAACAAGGAAATATAATAATAATGCTTTTATTATTGCCTCTAGGGCATATTTCCAACAGGTTCGCCACAAACCGGTACTAATGAAAGCGGCCCGGCTAGCCATTGGAACCGGCACTAATGTATACATTAGTGCCGGCTCAAATACAAACCAGCACTAATGTGCTTCACGTTTGACCCTTTTTCTACTAGTGATGGAATACCTGAATAGTCTAGTCAATGGATGGGAAGAGCCACTTACCTCAACTTGATGCATTCAAGGAGTCTGAGTGATTCAGCATAGACTTTAAGGTGTGCGAGCCTTAAAATTAGCTTCTCTATGTCACTTGTAGTGCACATAAAATCCAAATGTTGTTAGAATTTAGCATCATAATAATCATAAACTATTGGAATTGCTGATAGTTTCGGTTTCAACCCAATGTCTCAATGACCAAGGCGAGTATGCCAAGTTTGTCATGTACAACATGTGGTACGGGTTGTGTCGTATGTGTAGTACAATCGAGATGATACACAGAGAATGTGTTTTCCATATCCGTTTTATATGGTAAAGAGAAGTTATTTCTCTTTGTTGTCATCATAAGTTTCGCTATGGAAACTATTTTGACGGATACCTTCATAGTTTAGTAGGGTACGAGTTAAACCTGCGAAGCAATAAAGTATCCCGACATTACTCGAGTACCCATAGGGATAGTAAATATGACTCGAGTTGAGCCAACAAATACCTCATCGCATCTAGCGATTTAAATATCTCCTTTCTCTCAATGAGAGTGGAAACATTGGACTTCCCCGAGTATAAATTTTGTGGTGCATATGTCCACAAGGCACATATCATTTTTCATTGGATTGACTCCCGTAAACATAAAGATTCTCAATATGAAAATCACTGTCAGATATATAGAATACATACAAATATATTTGTATCAAAGTGCTGATACAGTATATTGTGATATACAATATATGATGACAACAATAATCATGTTCTTATTAGAACATCATAAATGGATCTAAATAAATAGATCACTAAGGAGACTAAGGGACTAAATGTATAGTCTCCAAACATGTCGGTTGATGCATATTCAACCATCATGCTCTCCATGCTCATAGGGTCTTGTGACAGCTAGATGGTGTCAGGTTGAAGGTTTGAAGCGAGTTTCAAACCATTACCCTTGAGGTCCTTTGCGTCCTGGTGGCGTGGCTTGGATTGCACGCGCTATCCCATGGGATGCAAGACTGATCTTGATGTCCATGACCCGCTTAAGTAAGTTGTGGTCATTGAGGGCAAGAACCTCAAATTGTTAGCCATCGATTACTTATAGGGGCAAGCCAGAGATAATTAATTTACAAGAAGTAAATTAAAATCATCATGGTTTTGCAATAAGAATGCAAAAATTTGACTCAAGTGTATAACTTGAAAATGCTCAACCTCAATTCTTGGAACATAACACATTGAAGATCATACAAATCTCACAGTAATAGAGATAGTTTGCACATGGGCAGTAGATCCAACTCATTACCTTGTGTTTTCCTAATATAACGAGGAAAATGTTATTGTCAAAATTTTACAAGTTTGTTCTGCGAGAGAAATCAATCTCGGCTGTTGTGACATGTTCATGAAAAATGACAATGTGGTAAACACATAGACCATATCATCCCCGGTGAAAAAACGGTAATTTATTTATATTACAGATTGTGTAATATAAAAATATCTTAATGTTGCAAAATTAATAGGTTTCAGAAAGGTGGCTCGAAATCATTAGTGTGAATCTCAAATTGCTAAGGATGACACCTTGAATTTTGCATATGTATTTGCAAGAAATTGAATATCTCAATTGTAAATAAACGTATTAATCTCGACATGTGTTTAACATGGAAATAGATACATCATAGAAATATTCCGGAATTCATTGTACTCAACAGAGAAACAATACTGTAGAAGTATTGAATTTATGTTTGCAAGAAATTAAAAATCTCAATTGCAAGTAGATGTAATTAATCTCGACACGTGTCAAACGTGGAAATATATAACATCAATTTAGTATTTGGAATACATTGTTATTCAACAGAAAATGGTACCAAAATATATGTACCAGATTTAACGGTCTAAAACAGGAATAAAATCACTGCTAGAATTAACCGCAAAATCACAATTAATACAAGTTTTGGCCTATTCAAAAATAGGTAAAGCCGCAAGGGCTAGAGTGCAAAACTTGCGAAGAGATAAGATTCTATCTCTTTCACAGGAGTAGTTCCCGTTATTGGGATTTTCTCCCGTAAAGAGCGCCATAGCCACTCTAGCTTGTGCACCACCGCCTTGGCGGCTCGCTGGCTGGGCTGCGCTAGGAATGCCGGGATGGGCGTGCTGGTGGAGCGCGCGGGGCAGGCGCCACGGTCGGGGCGCAGCCACAGCCTGGAGCGGGAGTGGCGGGCGGAGCCTGCTACGCCACGCGTGCGGAAAAAAATTCGGTGGAGACCGGCTGCAAACCTCCTCCTGTGCAGCCCCGCCCTCGATGCGCGCCACGTGGAGAAGCTCAGCATCGTATGGATCGTCTTCTCCGCATCAGTTCCCAAGCGTTGCGCGGCTCCCGGCTCAGCTCGGCTCCTTAGCGTTGGGGATTCGATCCTGACTGCTGCGACCGGTTCGCGAGCGCGCCGCCGCTGCCAGGATTCGCCTCCTCTGCCGCCTGGGTTCGCCCCCGCCGTCGCCTGCAGTGGCCTCCATCAACGCTGTCCGTCTCCGAAACTCCCGCCGGCAAGGATAGTTTCCCCACCCAACTCTCCACCTCCCGTACTCAAGTGCTTGCTATATATGCCTCTGTTGTTGCTCTTGCTGGCGTTGGCTTGTCTAGTATATCCATACAACACATGTCCGAGCAAATACCTTTATTTCGATTCATTTTCACCCATTGCAGTTGAACTCTATGCACTTTTTTTTGCACCAACAGTGGTAACTGAGAAGAAAAAAATATTGTAGTATTTAGTACATACTCCCTCCATTAATTCCAATGCTACTCGAGATTTTGGAAGATCATGTATATTTGAATATATCCATTATGCAGGATCTTGTCATGTTTTGGATTTCAATGCTACTGATTGATAGTGCTCTGTCACCGTATACAATGTTTGGAAGATGTTAATCTATTATGTATTTGTGCATCGACCATCTTAGATGATGGACACAACTCTGAACATAATTTCAGTTATCAGAAATGTAAACAAGTAATGTCAAGATCTCATAATTCGTGAACTCAAAGAGAAAGTTGTCACACTTAATGTCAGAAAGAGACAATTGGAAGCACAAGTTAATCAGCTACTGACCAAAATATGTATGTAAATATTCTTACTTGTGCACTTTTATTATGTCATCACTGAATTTTGATAATGCATTAGTTATCACTTTCACTGCACACTCAAACTTCCTTCTAAGGCACAACTTTTCACTGCAATGAAGCGAAGAAATCTCCTATGGGTTCAAGGTCAAGGTGTGATTTATACTACTGTTGGTCCAGAAAATGGTCAAACTTACGGTCTGCGGAAGGTATCTTGTGTCCAGTCTGGGTTCTCCAAGCCACTGACTATTTGCAACTTCACCTACAGAAGGAGACATTGCGGATCAAGCCTGCTGATGTATTGATCAAATAGTGTAGAGAATTATTTTTGTAGTGATCAATTATACATGTAGAGAGATTTCTTATTGACAGGTTGAAATGTCAATGTACGATGTATGCAATGAGCTATTTGTAGATTGGTCATAGGGTCAAGTTTTAAGATTTGTGGACTGCTGGTTTAGAAGATACTTATAGAGTAATATAGGATGAAAAGGTTCTTGCTACAGTAAAATTGTATGATTTTTGTGCTTTTGGTTTGGAAGCTACAAAAACAATGAAGGAAAATTTTCTGAATTTCCAAACAGATTGTGTTCTTTTACTTGAGTTGAAGTCCTACTTAATCAAAAGACAAAAATAATATCCTCAATAAAGTTGTAGCTTCTTTTGTGAAGTTTCCAAAAAGTGTATTTATTTGGAACCTTGATTCTATAGATTAAAAGATACTCCCTTTGTAAAGAAATATAAGAGCGTTTAGATTACTACTAAAAGTACTTCTATGTGTATAGCAGATCAAAGAAATAATCACACTTTTTACCATCACCTTGAGGATTTCAAATCATCCATATATATATGTTAGATAAAAAGATACATTGTACATTGCCAGGTAGAGAAATCAACTCTAGATTCCTACAACATTTGTCATAATTCAACTCCAAAGTTGCAAGACTTGACATTTAGTCTATCAAAAAGTTGACGAAATCAGCAATAATTCCATCTTCTCCAATGGTTGCCACGACAGTTGTGTACTTGAGGGTCTTCGTCTAGGAGACGGACGGTGGAGCTTTGTTGTTCCGCAGCGAGGAGGACTCCCCTTTGTTCTTCCATCACCGAGGCTCCTGCCTCTAGGGAGGGCGCCGTCGATGTCAAAGATAGCCACCCTGCTTATATATGCTTTCATCCTTGGGCCAAGAGTAGAATCTTGAGAAAGCTTTTTTATCTTGGCCTCGAGCTGACTTTGATTCATTCAGAAGATGTACTTCCAACCAGGCTTAAACATGTTGTCACTCTAGTCATGATTATTCTCAAATTGACTTTATACAGGGCAGAGAAAAGAAAATGTCAGTGAAATAAAAATCCGATCCTCAAAACTGTAACATGCAAAGAAACCAGGGAGTCCATATTGTCAGTTTTAGTTGTTGCAAAGAAACACATTCTATACTTTTGCCATCTTCTTTGCTCCCTTTTTAACCATACTTCATGGGTATCTGAAAATGCATCTATAATAGCTCCCTTTTATTTATGATACAATTATAAATGCAGTATTTCCTGAAGGCCCAATTCCGCCACACCAACTACCTGTATGCTGATTGGTTGCTTAGTATTGGAAGCACAGAAACTTCCTCACATGTATATGTTCATTATCACCTACAAAAATGTGTTAATTATCCAATGTTTACCTACGACCGCATCAGGGCAATGCTTGTCTCCTGACGCAACACTATATAACAACAGCAGTTCATCAGCGAGAACAATGGAAGTTGAACAGAAATACAAATCAATAAACCAACCCCAGCAAGGACAGATCAACTGCATCGCAGCCAAATGAATCTCAAAAAGAATCAGTGGGCAAACCGAAGGGAGAAGGAACTGAAAGCTGCATCAGCGTCGTGTGGCCGGCGGCCACTGTCGCTCTTCCCCGTTGCAGACGAGGGGGCGGGGCAGAAGAG
>NC_041382.1:16746355-16784564 GCF_002162155.2 Triticum dicoccoides
GGAAGCGGACGAGGGGGCCGGCGGTGGACGGCAGAGGCGATTGCGGCGGACGGCGGAGGCGGCGAACGACTGGGAGAAGGGGAAGGAGCGCACCTGAGCCGACTCATCTGCGTGGTCACCTCTCGTCCAGGAGCCAAGATAGTGTCGTTGGAGCCGAGCGTCAGCGCGCGAGCCGAGGGAACGCGTGGAGCGGGTGAGACGAGGGATACCGTGGGATGCTGGGAACGTACAGGTGTCAGCAGATGCGATCGGGTACGCACAGGAGGAGGTTTGCAGCCGGTCTCCACCGAATTTTTTTCCCGTGCGGCGTGGCGCGGCGCACGGCCAGGCTCGGCCGCGGAGCCCGGGACGCGGCGCAGAGGCCGGTGAGCGGCGCGGGGGCCAGGCGGCAAGGCGCAGCGCGGCGCGGCCTGTACGGCGCGGACAGGTTCGGCGCGGCCGCGGAGGCCGGGGACCGGCGCGGACGCGCCCACGAACGGCTACGGCCTGTTGCAGCTGGCGACGACGGAAGATCTGCAGGGGAGCCGCGGCCCGTGGAAGACAGCATACGCGGGTATCCCTGCGGCACAAAGGCGAGCGCGTGACCGGCTGCGATCTCAACAACCGCGGGGGTCGGAGATGGCAGCGGCGCGGCCTCGTGCTCGTCGTCGTCAAGGACGACGATGTCGTTCCCTGAGACTGCGAAAGCTCGGTACTCCATGCTGCAAGCGGCCGTTGGCTGGCGAGCGAGGGCGCATCGATGCCGATGCATCCATGCTGCTGCTGCTGCTGCTGCGTGCGCTGCAATGACGAGGACAAAAGGTACTAATTCCTGATTCCAATTGATGTGCAATATTTAAATTGGAAAGTAAACACCTTGTTCTCGTAGCAATTTAGATCAGGACTTTGGTCTTTCCATGATTCTCATGTTGTGGACGGATGTCTGTCTTGCCATGAACAGGTCGGACGCAGAGTTGTGCGCCGCGCTGTGAGCGGCCGTGGCCGCGAACGCTGCTTGTTCCCGCGGACGCGAGAGACGCTCGTGAGAGAGGCCTCGCCGGGGATAGCGACGGGGCCGACGGCATCGCTGCAGAGGGCTGGCCAGGGGCTTTGGCCAGAGGGGCTGCTCTTCGGCACGTCGCCGGCCTTGGTCCTCCGCATGCGGCAGTGAGGCTGATGGAATCGCTCCACCGGGAGCATGCTGACAACGTGTTAGAACTAATCGAGAGACAAATCGAGAGAGACAATAATGAATCGGGGTAATCTTTATTGATGATGAATACATCTATATATAGAGTTACAAAAGACACCAAGTGAAAAGGTGTCTGTTCGAGAAGGCGCTAGGAGGCGACGTCGGTTTCCATATGGCAACCGCCATCTATTCCTTAAGCATGGATTAATAGGATTAAGTAAATCCTAACACGAAGGACGGTAACGGCGACGGCTCAGAGGTGGACGCCGCATGGACGTAGTCATCCGAGGCGTAGCGCGAGCTCGGGCGAAAAACGCCCGTACGGGCGCGGGTGACCGGACCGGCCATAGGCGCCGAGGGGACCGCAGGCGCCGGGGGGGCCACAGGCGGCGAAGGGGCCGCGGGCGCCAGGGGTGCCGGGGGAGGGGGGGGGCGGGGGCCGCGCGTGCCAACGTCGGGGGCGCCAGCGCCGCGACTGTAGGAGGCGCCGCATGCGGGGGCGCGCCTCAAAGCCAGTGGCGGGCCAAGAGAGGCACGCCAGCGTCCTGGGAGAGGCGTCGAGGAGTCCGTGTCACCGGTGGCGGCAGGAACAGCCGGGGGTACCTGGTGAAACGGAAACACATGCTCATCAAAGTAAACATGCCGGGAAGTGAACACACGGTGGGAGATAGGATCGTTGCACCGATATCCCTTGGAGTTGGAGGGGTAGTCGATGAAGATGCAAGTGACAGAATGAGGTGCGAGTTTGTGAGGAGTGAAGTCTGCAATGCTAGGATAGCAAAGGCACCCGAAAATACGCAAGCCATCGTAAGATGTGGGCGTACCGAAGAGAAGATGGTGAGGTGCATAGTTCCATCGTGGGCGGCAAGGGCGAAGGTTAAGGAGAAGAGAAGCAGTGGCGAGGGCGTCCGGCCAGAAACGAGGCAGAACATTAGCATGGAACAGGAGCGTGCGAACGCAGTCGTTCATAGTGCGAAGGACGCGTTCGGCTCGACCGTTCTGCTGGGAAGTATACGGGCATGTGAGACGAAAAATTGTGCCGTGATGCGACAGAAAAGTGCGGAAAGCAAGGTTGTAGAACTCTTTTCCATTGTCAGTCTGAAGAGCAAGGATGGGACGCCCAAACTGTGTGCTGACATAGGAGTAAAAAGCCATCAAAGTGGAGAGTGCATCCGACTTTTTGCGCAAAGGAAAAGTTCACACATAATGAGAATAATTATCAAGGATAACCAGATAATATAAATACCCTGAATTACTAGGAACCTAGAGGTCCACACATCGCTATGAATCAACTAAAATGAAAAAGAAGCTATGGTGGTGGAGTTATTAAACGGGAGGCGAACATGTTTACCGACACGACAAGCATGACATGTGTGATCCTCTATCTTATGTCAACTGAAACTGAAACTCCTAAAAATATGACGAAGTGTGACGGGGTTAGGATGACCCAAACGAGCGTGCCAGAGATCGATGCCGGCGGAGAGAGCAACCGGTGCGGTGGTGGAGGTGGACGGCGAATGCACCGGATAGAGCTCGTCGAGGCTGTCACATCAGTGAAGTACCATCCTGGTTCGAGCATCCTTGACACAAAACCCAAGCTCGTCAAATTCAACAGTAATAGGATTTTCACGAGTTAAATGACGAACGGAAATAAGGTTCTTAATAAGATGAGGTGACACAAGTATGTTAGACAAAGTAATAGGCATGGAATTAGAACGAAAATAAGTGTGTCCGACATGTGTGATAGGGAGTGTGGAACTGTCGCCGACAATGATGCGGCGGTCGGTGGTGACGGGAGTGAAGGAGGCAAGATTACCAGGATGAGCAAACATGTGAGTCGTAGCCCCGGTGTTCATGTACCAATCATCACCTCCGGTGCAGTTGTTCGGTGTAGGAGCGGCATGCAGTGCGGGAAGGAGCACCGGGTCCCAGGGCGCCGGCGGCAGGGCCGGCGAGGGGTACGAAGACGCCATGGGGAGGCCGTAGCCACCGCTCGACAGCGGCGGTGGGTACTCTCCAGACGGTATAGGAAGCAGCCCTGATATTGCGACTGCGGTGCCGGGTAGGTCGGATGGCCTGCCGGAAAAACTTGCTAGCCTGCTGACGACCCCCACCAGTACGCGGGAGCCCCGTATACGGGTGCGTCGAATGCCCCATGCAACAACAAGGGGTCAACGGGTAGAGTCGGCACCGGCGGCGGGGCGACGACGGACTGGCCGATGAGTACCGGCGGTGGGGCGGCGACGTACGCCAGCGGGGGCAGCAAAGCCGAGCTGGGCGGCAAGTCGGGACGGGCTAGCAGGGCGACGCCGGACGCGCCGTAGGTAGTGGCCACCCCGTATGGTGACGAGGCCACGCCAGAGGGTGCCAGCGGTGGGACGGCGAAGGCGGCGGCGGACGGGCCGGTGGACGCCATTGGGCTAGCGAGCGGCCGGAGTGGCGAGCGGCATGCGGGCAATGCAAGATAGACGGAGCAAGTGTTGGAAATATGCACTAGAGGCAGTAATAAAATAGTTATTATTATATTTCCTTATTCATGATAATTGTCTATTGTTCATGCTATAATTGTGTTATCCGGAAATCGTAATACATGTGTGAATACATAGACCACAATATGTCCCTAATGAGCCTCTAGTTGACTAGCTCGTTGATCAATAGATGGTTACGGTTTCCTGACCATGGACATTGGATGTCATTGATAACGGGATCACATCATTAGGAGAATGATGTGATGGACAAGACCCCAATTCTAAGCATAGCACAAGATCATGTAGTTTGTCTGCTAAAGCTTTTCTAATGTCAAGTATATTTTCCTTAGAACATGAGATTGTGCAACTCCCGGATACCGTAGGAGTACTTTGGGTGTGCCAAACGTCACAATGCAACTGGGTGGCTATAAAGGTACACTACGGGTATCCCCGAAAGTATCTGTTGGGTTGGCACGAATCGAGACTGGGATTTGTCACTCCGTATGACGGAGAGGTATCTCTAGGCCCACTCGGTAAGACATCATCATAATGAGTTCAATGTGACTAAGGGGTTGGTCACGGGATGATGTAGTTACAGAACGAGTAAAGGGACTTGCCGTAACGAGATCGAACAAGGTATCGGTATACTGACGATCGAATCTCGAGCAAGTGCTATACCGGTAGACAAAGGGAATCGTATACGGGAGTGATTGAATCCTTGACATCGTGGTTCATCCGATGATATCATCGTGGAATATGTGGGAGCCAACATGGGTATCCGGATCCCGCTGTTGGTTATTGGCCGGAGAGATGTCTCGATCATGTCTGCATGGTTCCTGAACCCGTCGGGTCTACACACTTAAGGTTCGATGACGCTAGGGTTATAGGGAATAGAAGTACGTGGTTACCGAATGTTGTCCGGAGTCCCAGATGAGATCCCAAATGTCACGAGGAGTTCTGGAATGGTCCGGAGGTAAAGATTTATATATGGGAAGTCTCATTTTGGACACCAGAAGTGTTCTGGGCGTTATCGGTAACGTATCGGGACCACCGGAAGGGTTCGGGGCTCCACCGGGAGGGGCCACCAGCCCCGGAGGCTTGCGTGGGCCAAGTGTGGGAAGGGACCAGCCCCTAGGTGGGCTGGTGCGCCTCCCACAAGAGGCCTAAGGCGCAGGGAAGGGGAGAAAGGGGAAACCCTAGGCTCAGATTGGCCTAAGGCCCACCTAGGGTGCGCCCCCCCCCCCTCTCTCCCCCTCTGGCCGCCCCCTAGATGCATCTAGGGCTGGCCGCCACCCCTAGGGGGGGAACCCTAGATGGGGGCGCAGCCCCTCCCCTCCCCTATATATAGTGGGGGTTTTGGGGCTGCCAGAGAGACGAGTCTCCCTCTCTCTTTGCACAGCCCTACCCCTCTCCCTCCTCGTCTCTCGTAGTGGTTGGCGAAGCCCTACTGGAGTGCCACACTTCTCCACCACCACCACGCCGTCGTGCTGCTGCTGGACGGAGTCTTCCCCAACCTCTCCCTCTTCCCTTCCTGGATCAAGGCGCGGGAGACGTCACCGGGCTGCACGTGTGTTGAACGCGGAGGCACCGTTGTTCGATGCTTAGATCGGTTTCGGCCGCGATCTGAATCGCTTCGTGTACGACTCCTTCATCCGCGTTCTTGCAACGCTTCCGTTTCGCGATCTTCAAGGGTATGAAGATACACTCCCCTCTCTCTCGTTGCTAGTCTCTCCATAGATTGATCTTGGTGATGCGTTGAAATTTTTTAAATTTCTGCAACGATCCCCAATAGTTGCATCATGAGCTAGGTCTATGTGTAGTTTCTATGCACGAGTAGAACACAAGTTGTTGTGGGCGTCGATTTTGTAAATTTACTTGCCGTTAGTAGTCTTATCTTGATTCGGCGGCATCGTGGGATGAAGCGGCCCGGACCGACCTTACACGTACTCTTACGTGAGAATGGTTCCACCGACTGACATGCACTAGTTGCATAAGGTGGCTAGCGGGTGTCTGTCTCTCTCACTTTAGTCGGATCGGATTTGATGAAAAGGGTCCTTATGAAGGGTAAATATAAATTGGCATATCACGTTGTTGTTTTGGTGTAGGTAAGAAACGTTCTTGCTAGAAACCTATAGCAGCCACGTAAAAACTTGCAACAACAATTAGAGGACGTCTAACTTGTACTTGAAGCATATGCCGGGTGATGTGATATGGCCAAAAGGATGTGATGAATGATATATGTGATGTATGAGATTGATCATGTTCTTGTAATAGGAATCGCGACTTGCATGTCGATGAGTATGACAACCGGCATGAGCCATAGGAGTTGTCTTAATTTATTTATGACCTGCGTGTCAACATAAACGTCATGTAATTACTTTACTTTATCGCTAACAGTTAGCCATAGTAGTAGAAGTAATAGTTGGCGAGACAACTTCATGAAGACACGATGATGGAGATCATGATGATGGAGGTCATGGTGTCATGCCGGTGACGATGATGATCATGGCGCCCTGAAGATGGAGATTAAAAGGAGCAAAATGATATTGGCCATATCATGTCACTACTTGATTGCATGTGATGTTTATCATGTTTTTACATCTTATTTGCTTAGAACGACGGTAGCTTAAATAAGATGATCCCTCGTAATAATTTCAAGAAAGTGTTCTCCCTAACTGTGCACCGTTGCTAATGTCCGTTGTTCCGAAGCACCACGTGATGATCGGGTGTGATAGGTTCTAACGCTTGCATACAACAGGTGTAAGCCAGATTTATACACGCAATACACTTAGGTTGACTTGACGAGCCTAGCATGTACAGACATGGCCTCGGAACACGGAAGACCGAAAGGTCGAACATGAGTCGTATAGAAGATACGATCAACATGAATATGTTCACCGATGATGACTAGTCCGTCTCACGTGATGATCGGACACAACCTAGTTGACTCGGATCATGTATCACTTAGATGACTAGAGGGATATCTACCTGAGTGGGAGTTCATTAAATAATTTGATTAGATGAACTTAATTATCATGAACATAGTCTAAAAACTTTGCAATATGTCTTGTAGATCAAATGGCCCACGCTAATGTTGCCCTCAACTTCAACGCGTTTCTAGAGAAAACCAAGCTAAAAGACGATGGTAGCAACTACACGGACTGGGTCCGTAACCTGAGGATTATCCTCATAGCTGCCAAGAAAGCATATGTACTTGAAGCACCCATTTTCCCAACAACTCAAGACGTTATGAACGCCTGGCAGTCGCGTAGTGATGATTACTCCCTGGTTCAGTGCGGCATGCTTTACAGCTTAGAACCCGGGCTCCAAAAGCATTTTAAGCAGCACGGAGCATATGAGATGTTCCAAGAGCTGAAAATGGTTTTCCAAGCTCATTCCCAAGTCAAGATATATGAAGTCTCAGACAAGTTCTACAGTTGTAAGATGGAGGAGAATGGTTCTCTAGCGAGCATATACTCAAGATGTCTGGGTTGCACAACCGCTTGTCTCAGCTGGGAGTCAATCTCCCGGATGATGCGGTCGTTGACAGAATCCTTCATTCACTTCCACATAGCTACAAGAGCTTTGTGATGAACTTCAATATGCAGGAGATCAAAAAGGAGCATCAAGTGTTGATGGTGAATAAAACCACTAAGTTCAAGAAAGGCAAGGGTAAAAATAACTTCAAGAAGGACGGCAAGGGAGTTGCCGTGCCCGGTAAGCAAGCTGCCGGGAAGAAGCCAAAGAATGGACCCAAGCCTGAGACTGAGAGTGCTTTTATTGCAAGGGAAACGGTCACTGGAAGCAAAACTGCCCCAAGTACTTAGCGGATAAGAAGGCCGGCAATACCAAAGGTATATGTGATATACATGTTATTGATGTGTACCTAACCAGCGCTCGTAGTAGCTCCTGGGTATTTGATACCGGTGCGGTGCTCATATTTGTAACTCAAAACAGGAGCTGCGGAATAAGCGGAGACTGGCGAAGGACGAGGTGACGATGCGCGTCGGGAATGGTTCCAAGGTCGATGTGATCGCCATCGGTACGCTGCCTCTACATTTACCTATGGGATTAGTTTTAAACCTTAATAATTGTTATTTAGTACTAGCTTTGAGCATGAACATTGTATCTGGATCTCGTTTAATGCGAGATGGCTACTCATTTAAATCCGAGAATAATGGTTGTTCCATTTATATGAGAGATATGTTTTATGGTCATGCCCCGCTGGTCAATGGTTTATTCTTGTTTAATCTCGAACGTGATGTTACACATATTCATAGTGTGAATACCAAGAAGTGTAAGGTTGATAATGATGATCCCACATACTTGTGGCACTGCCACCTTGGTCACATTGGTGTCAAACGCATGAAGAAACTCCATGTAGATGGACTTTTGGAGTCTCTTGATTATGAATCATTTGACACGTGCGAACCATGCCTCATGGGCAAAATGACCAAGACACCGTTCTCCGAAACAATGGAGCGAGCAACCAACTTATTGGAAATCATACATACTAATGTGTGCGGTCCAATGAGCATTGAGGCTCGCGGTGGCTATCATTATGTTCTCACCCTCACTGATGACTTGAGTAGATATGGACATGTCTACTTAATGAAACACAAGTCTGAATGGGGTAGAGAATCAATGTGACAAGAAAATAAAGTTCTTGCGATCAGATCGTGGGGGAGAATATTTGAGTCACGAATTTGGCACGCACTTAAGGAAATGTGGAATTGTTTCACAATTCGCGCTGCCTGGAACACCTCAGCGTAATGGTGTGTCCGAACTTCGTAATTGCACTCTATTGGAGATGGTGCGATCTATGATGTCTCTTACCGATCTGCCGCTATCATTTTGGGGTTATGCTTTAGAGACTGCCGCATTCACTTTAAATAGGGCTCTGTCGAAATCCATTGAGATGACACCGTATGGATTATGGTTTGGGAAGAAACCTAAGCTGTCGTTCCTGAAAGTTTGGGGATGCGATGCTTATGTCAAGAAACTTCAACCTGAAAAGCTCGAACCCAAGTCAGAAAAATGTGTCTTCATAGGATACCCTAAGGAAACTATTGGGTATACCTTCTACGGGCAAGATCTTTGTTGCCAAGAATGGATCCTTTCTAGAGAAAGAGTTTCTCTCGAAAGAAGTAAGTGGGAGGAAAGTAGAACTTGATGAGGTACTGCCTCTTTGAACTGGAAAGTGGCACAGCTCAAGAAAATGTTTCTGTGGTGCCTGCACCGACTAGAGAGGAAGTTAATGATGATGATCATGAAACTTCAGATCAAGTTGCTACTGAATTTCGTTGGTCCACAAGGACACGTTCTGCACCAGAGTGGTACGGCAACCCTGTCCTAGAAATCATGTTGTTAGACAATGGTGAACCTTCAAACTATGAAGAAGCGATGGTGGGCCCGGATTCCAACAAATGTCTTGAAGCCATGAAATCCGAGATAGGATCCATGTATGAAAACGAAGTATGGACTTTGACTGACTTGCCCGATGATCGGCGAGCCATAGAAAATAAATGGATCTTTAAGAAGAAGACAAACACGGATGGCAATGTGACCATCTATAAAGCTCGGCTTGTCGCTAAGGGTTATCGACAAGTTCAAGGGGTTGACTATGAAGAGACCTTCTCACCCGTAGCGAAGTTGAAGTCTGTCTGAATCATGTTAGCAATTGCCGCATTCTATGATTATGAAATATGGCAAATGGACGTCAAAACGACATTCCTTAATGGTTTCCTTAAGGAAGAATTGTATATGATGCAGCCGGAAGGTTTTGTCGATCCTAAGAATGCTGACAAGGTATGAAAGCTCCACCGCTCAATCTATGGGCTAGTGCAAGCATCTCAGAGTTGGAACATTCGCTTTGATGAGATGATCAAAGCGTTTGTATTTACTCAGATTTATGGAGAAGTCTGTGTTTACAAGAAAGTGAGTGGGAGCTCTATGGCATTTCTCATATTATATGTGGATGACATACTATTGATGGGAAATGATATACAACTCTTGGAAAGCATATAGGCCTACTTGAATAAGTGTTTTTCAATGAAGGACCTTGGAGAAGCTGCTTATATATTAGGCATCAAGATCTATAGAGATAGATCGAGACGCCTCATTGGTCTTTCACAAATTACGTACCTTGACAAGATATTGAAAAAGTTCAACATGGATCAGTCCAAGAAGGGTTCTTGCCTGTATTGCAAGATGTGAGATTGAGCACGACTCAATGCCCGACCACGGCACAAGATAGAGAAAATATGAGTGTCATCCCCTATGCCTCGGCCATAGGGTCTATCATGTATGCCATGCTGTGTACCAGACCTGATGTTAACCTTGCCATAAGTTTGGTAGGAAGGTACCAAAGTAATCCCGGCATGGAACACTTGACAACGGTCAAGAATATCCTGAAGTACCTGAAAAGGACTAAGGACATGTTTCTCTTTTATGGAGGTGACGAAGAGCTCGTCGTAAAGGGGTACGTCGATGCTAGCTTCGACACATATCTGGATGACTCCAAGTCACAAACCAGATACGTGTATATTTCGAATGGTGGGGCAGTCAACGGGTGCAGTTGCAAGCAAATCGTCGTGGCGGGATCTACATGTGAAGCGGAGTACATGGCAGCTTCGGAGGCAGCACATGAAGCAATCTGGATGAAGGAGTTCATTACCGACCTAGGAGTTATTCCCAATGCGTCGGGCCCTGATACGTCTCCAATGTATCTATAATTTTTGATTGCTCCATACTATATTATCTACTGTTTTAGACATTATTGGGCTTTATTTTCCACTTTTATATTATTTTTGGGACTAACCTGTTAACCGGAGGCCCAGCCCAGAATCGCTGTTTTTTGCCTCTTTTAGGGTTTTGAAGAAAAGGAATATCAAACGGAGTCCAAACGGAGTGAAACCTTCGGAAACGTGATTTACCCATCAGATAAGATCTAGGAGACTTGGACCCTCCATCAAGAAAGCCACGAGGTGGTCACGAGGGTAGGGGTGCCCCTCCCTAGGGCGCGCCCCTACCTCGTGGGCCCCTCAAAGCTCCACCGACGTACTTCTTCCTCCTATATATATATATATATCCATGTACCCCCAAATGATCGGGGAGGGAGCCAGAAACCTAATTCCACCACCGCAACTTTCTGTATCCACGAGATCCCATCTTGGGGCCTGTTCCGGAGCTTCGCCAGAGGGGGCATCGATCACGGAGGGCTTCTACATCATCATCCAAGCCCCTACGATGAAGTGTGAGTAGTTTACTTCGGACCTACGGGTCCATAGCTAGTAGCTAGATGGCTTCTTCTCTCTTTTTGGATCTCAATACAATGTTCTCTCCTCTCTCATGGAGATCTATTCGATGTAATCTTCTTTTTGCGGTGTGTTTGTTGAGATCGATGAATTGTGGGTTTATGATCAAGTCTATCTATGAATAATATTTGAATCTTCTCTGAATTCTTTTATGTATGATTGGTTATCTTTGCAAGTCTCTTCGAATTATCAGTTTGGTTTGGCCTACTAGGTTGGTTGTTCTTGCCATGGGAGAAGTGCTTAGCTTTGGGTTTGATCTTGAGGTCTCCTTTCCCAATGACAGAAGGGGCAGCAAGGCACGTATTGTATCCTTGCCATCGAGGATAACAAGATGGTTTCTTTATCATATTGCATGAAACTATCCCTCTACATCATGTCATCTTGCTTAAAGCGTTATTCTGTTTTTAACTTAATACTCTAGATGCATCCTGGATAGCGGTCGATGAGTGGAGTAATAGTAGTAGATGCAGAATCGTTTCAGTCTACTTGTCTCGGACGTGATGCCTATATACATGATCATACCTAGATATTCTCATAACTATGCTCAATTCTGTCAATTGCTCAACAGTAATTTGTTCACCCACCATAGAATACTTATGCTCTTGAGAGAAGCCACTAGTGAAACCTATGGCCCCTGGGTCTCTTTATCATCATATCAAACTCCATCACTTTATTATTGCTTTGCTTTTACTTTGCTTTTACTTTATTTACTTTGCATCTCTATACCAAAAATAGTATTTATCATCTCTATCTGATCTCACTTTCGTAAGTGACCGTGAAGGGATTGATAACCCCTAAGTGCATTGGTTGCGTTGAGCTATTGTTTTTGTGTAGGTACGAGGGACTCGAGCGTAGCCTCCTACTGGATTGATACCTTGGTTCTCAAAAAGTGAGGGAAATACTTACGCTACTTTGCTGCATCATCCCTTTCTCTTCGGGGAAATCCAACGCAGTGCTCAAGAGGTAGCAAGAAGAATTTCTGGCGCCGTTGCCGGGGAGTCTACGCAAAAGTCAACATACCAAGTACCCATCACAATCCCTATCTCCCGCATTTCATTATTTGCCATTTGCCTCTCGTTTTCCTCTCCCCCCAATTCACCCTTGCCGTTTTATTCGCCCTCTCTCTCTCTATCCTCCCTCTCTTTCTCCGTTTGCCTTTTTTGCCCGTTTGCTTTTTGTTTGCTCGTGTGTTAGTTTGCTTGTTTGTCGCGATGTCTCAAGATAATACTAAATTGTATGACTTCACCAATACCGATAATAATGATTTCCTTAGCACTCCAATTGCTCCTCTTACCGATGCTGAATCTTGGGAAATTAATACTGCTTTGTTGAATCTTGTCATGAAAGATCCGTTCTCCGGCCTTCCTAGTGAAGATGCCGCTACCCATCTTAATAGCTTCGTTGATTTGTGTGACATGCAAAAGAAGAAAGATGTCGATAATGATATTGTTAAATTGAAGCTATTTCCTTTTTCGCTTAGAGATCGTGCTAAAGCTTGGTTTTCATCTTTGCCTAAAAATAGTATTGATTCATGGAACAAGTGCAAAGATGCTTTTATCTCTAAGTTTTTTCCTGTCGCTAAGATCATCTCTCTTAGAAACAATATTATGAATTTTAAACAACTTAATCATGAACATGTTGCACAAGCTTGGGAGAGAATGAAATTAATGATACGTAATTTCCCTACTCATGGTTTGAATTTGTGGATGATTATACAAAAATTTTATGCCGGATTGAATTTTGCTTCTAGAAATCTTTTAGATTCGGCCACGGGAGGCACTTTTATGGAAATCACTCTAGGAGAAGCTACTAAAATCCTAGATAATATTATGGTTAATTATTCTCAATGACATACTAAAAGATCTACTAAAAAGGTGCATGCGATAGAAGAAATTAATGTTTTGAGTGGAAAGATGGATGAACTTATGAAATTATTTGCTAATAAGAGTGTTCCTTCTGATCCTAATGATATTCCCTTGTCTACTTTGATTGAGAATAATAATGAATCTATGGATTTGAATTTTGTTGGTAGGAACAATTTTGGTAACAACGCGTATAGAGGAAATTTCAATCCTGGGCCTTATCCTAGTAATCCCTCTAATAATTATGGTAATTCCTACAACAATTCTTATGGAAATTATAATAATATGCCCTCTTATTTTGAATCTAATATTAAAGAATTTATTTCTTCGCGAAAGAATTTTAATGCTATGATTGAAGAAAAATTGCTTAAGATTGATGATTTGCCTAGGAACGTTGATAGAATTGCTCTTGATGTTGATTCTTTGAAACTTAGATCTATTCCACCCAAGCATGATATCAATGAGTATCTCAGAGCCATGAGAATTTCCATTTACGAGTGCAAAGAAAGAACCGCTAGGATGCGTGCTAAGAAAGATGCCTTTATAAAAGCATGTTCTTCTAGTTCCTATGAAAATAATGATGAAGATCTAAAAGTTATTGATGTGTCCCCTATTAAGTCTTTGTTTTGCAATATGAATTTTGATAATGATGGGACTGAATGTGATCCACCTTTACCTAGAAGGTGTTCTAAGAATTTGTAATTTGTGGATCTTGATGCTAAATTTGATAAAAGTAGGATTGAAGAAATTAAAACCCTAGATGTTGATAAACCCACTATTATGGATTTCAAGGAATTTAACTATGAAAATTGCTCTTTGATTGATTGTATTTCCTTGTTGCGATCCGTGCTAAAATCTCCTCACGCTTCTAGTCAAAATAAAGCGTTTACTAAACATATCGTTGATGCCTTGATGCAATCTTATGAAGAAAAACTTGAATTGGAAGTTTCTATCCCTAGAAAACTTTATGACGAGTGGGAACCAACTATTAAAATTAAAATTAAAAATTATGAGTTTTATGCTTTGTGTGATTTGGGTGCTAGTGTCTCTACTATTCCCAAAACTTTGTGTGATTTACTAGATTTCCGTGATTTTGATGATTGCTCTCTAAACTTGCATCTTGCGGATTCCACTATTAAGAAACCTATGGGAAGAATTAATGATGTTCTTATTGTTTCAAATAGGAATTATGTGCCCGTAGATTTTATCGTTCTTGATATAGATTGCAATCCTTCTTGCCCTATTATTCTCGGTAGACCTTTCCTTAGAACGGTTGGTGCAATTATTGATATGAAGGAAGGGAATATTAGATTTCAATTTCCATGAAAAAAGGGCATGGAACACTTTCCTAGAAAGAAAATAAAATTACCATATGAATCTATCATGAGAGCCACTTATGGATTGCCTACCAAAGATGGCAATACCTAGATCTATTCTTGCTTGTTATGCCTAGCTAAGGGCGTTAAACGATAGCGCTTGTTGGGAGGCAACCCAATTTTATTTTTATTCCTTGATTTTTGATCCTGTTTAGTAATAAATAAATTATTTATCCTCTGTTTTGGTTGTGTTTTTTTGTGTTTAATTAGTGTTTGTGCCAAGTAGAACCGTTGGGAAGACTTGGGGAAAGTCTTGTTGAACTTGCTGTAAAAAACAGAAACTTTAGCGCTCACGAGAACTGCTGTCATTTTATTTAGAGAGTGATATTTAGTTAATTCTTTTTGAAGATGATTAACAGATAAATTAATCACGTCCAGAAATTTATTTTAGAATTTTTGGGGTTCCAGATCTTGCGGTAGCTACAGATTACTACAGACTGTTCTGTTTTTGACAGATTCTGTTAGTCGTGTGTTGTTTGCTTATTTTGATGAATCTATGGCTAGTAAAATAGTTTATAATCCATAGAGAAGTTGGAATAAAGTAGGTATAACACCAATATAAATAAATAATGAGTTCATTACAGTACCTTGAAGTGGTCTTTTGTTTTCTGTTGCTAACGGAGCTCACGGGTTTTCTACTTTAAGTTTTGTGTTGTGAAGTTTTCAAGTTTTGGGTAAAGATTTGATGGATTATGGAACAAGTAGTGGCAAGAGCGTAAGCTTGTGGATGCCCATGGAACCCCCAAGATAATCTAAGGACACCTAAAAGCCAAAGCTTGGGGATGCCCCAGAAGGCATCCCCTCTTTTTTGTCTACTTCTATCGGTAACTTTACTTGGAGCTATATTTTTATTCACCACATGATATGTGTTTTGCTTGGAGAGTCTTTTATGATTTGAGTCTTTGCTTATTAGTTTACCACAATCATCCTTGATGTACACACCTTTTGAGAGAGCCATACATAATTTGGAATTTGATAGAATACTCTATGTGCTTCACTTATATCTTTTGAATTATATAATTCTGCTCTAGTGCTTCATTTATATCTTTTAGAGCACGGTGGTGGATTTGTTTTATAGAAACTATTGATCTCTCATGCTTCACTTAGATTATTTTGAGAGTCTTAATAGCATGGTAATTTGCTTAATAATAATATGCTTGGTATTCAAGATTTGTAAAACTTTCTTTTGAGTGCGTTGAATACTAAGAAAAAAATGATGCTTGATAATTGTTTTGAGATATGAAGATGGTGATATTAGAGTCATGCTAGTCGAGTAGTTGTGAATTTGAGAAATTCTTGTGTTAAAGTTTGTGATTCCCGTAGCATGCACGTATGGTGAACCGTTATGTGATGAAGTCGGAGCATGATTTATTTATTGATTATCTTCCTTATGAGTGGCGGTCGAGGATGAGCGATGGTCTTTTCCTACCAATCTATCCCCCTAGGAGCATGCGCGTAATACTTTTCTTTGATAACTTCTACATTTTTGCAATAAGTATATGAGTTCTTTATGACTAATGTTGAGTCCATGGATTATACGCACTCTCACCCTTCCACCTTTGCTAGCCTCTCTAATACCGCCCACTTTTCGCTGGTATCATACACCCACTGACCCACCAAATACCTTCCTCAAAACATCCACCATACCTACCTATCATGGCATTTCCATAGCCATTCCGAGATATATTGCCATGCAACTTTCCACCATTCCGTTTATTATGACACAATCCATCATTGTCATATTGCTAGCATGATCATGAAGTTGACATCATATTTGTGGCAAAGCCACCGTTCATAATTCTTTCATACATGTCACACTTGATTCATTGCGTTTCCCGGTACACCGCCGGAGGCATTCATATAGAGTCATATTTTGTTCTAAGTATCGAGTTGTAATTGTTTAGTTGTAAGAAAAATAAAAGTGTGGTGATCATCATTTTTAGAGCATTGTCCCAAGTGAGGAAAGGATGATGGAGCCTATGATTCCCCCACAAGTAGAGATGAGACTCCGGATGAAAAAAAAGAGGCCATAAAAAGAAGAAGGCCCAAACAAAAAAAGAGAGAAAAAGAGAGAAGGGACAATGTTACTATCCTTTTACCACACTTGTGCTTCAAAGTAGCACCATGATCTTCATGATAGAGAGTCTCTCATTATGTCACTTTCATATACTAGTGGGAATTTTTCATTATAAAACTTGGCTTGTATATTTCAATGATGGGCTTCCTCAAAATTCCCTAGGTCTTCGTGAGCAAGCGAGTTGGATGCACACCCACTTAGTTTCCTTTGAGCTTTCATATACTTATAGCTCTAGTGCATCCGTTGCATGGCAATCCCTACTCACTCACATTTATATCTATTGATGGGCATCTCCATAGCCCGTTGATACGCCTTGTTGATGTGAGACTATCTTCTCCCTTTTTGTCTTCTCCACAACCACCATTCTATTCCACATATAGTGCTATATCCATGGCTCACGCTCATGTATTGCGTGAAGATTGAACAAGTTTTGAAAATGTCAAAAGTATGAAACAATTGCTTGGCTTGTCATCGGGGTTGTGCATGATTTAAATACTTTGTGTGGTGAAGATAGAGCATAGCCACACTATATGATTTTGTAGGGATAGCTTTCTTTGGCCATGTTATTTTGAGAAGACATAATTGCTTTGTTAGTATGCTTGAAGTATTATTATATTTATGTCAACATGAACTTTGGTCTTGAATCTTTTGAATCTGAATATTCATACACAATTAAGAAGATTTACATTGAAATTATGCCAAGTAGCACTCCGCATCAAAAATTCTGTTTTTATCATTTACCTACTCGAGGACGAGCAGGAATTAAGCTTGGGGAAGCTTGATACGTCTCCAATGTATCTATAATTTTTGATTGCTCCATGCTATATTATCTACTATTCCAGACATTATTGGGCTTTATTTTCCACTTTTATATTATTTTTGGGACTAACCTATTAACCGGAGGCCCAGCCCAGAATCGTTGTTTTTGCCTGTTTTAGGGTTTCGAAGAAAAGGAATATCAAACGGAGTCCTAATGGAATGAAACCTTCGGAAATGTGATTTACTCATAAGATAAGATCCAGGAGACTTGGACCCTCCGTCAAGAAAGCCCCGAGGTGGTCACGAGGGTAGGGGGCACCCCCCCTAGGGCGCGCCCCCTGCCTTGTGGGCCCCTCAAAGCTCCACCGACGTACTTCTTCCTCCTATATATATCCATGTACCCCAAAACGATCGGGGACGGAGCCAAAAACCTAATTCCACAGCCGCAACTTTCTGTATCCACGAGATCCCATCTTGGGGCCTGTTCCGGAGCTCCGCCGGAGGGGGCATCGATCACGGAGGGCTTCTACATCATCCTCCAAGCCCCTCCGATGAAGTGTGAGTAGTTTACTTCAGACCTACGGGTCCATAGCTAGTAGCTAGATGGCTTCTTCTCTCTTTTTGGATCTCAATACAATGTTCTCCCCGTCTCTCGTGGAGATCTATTCGATGTAATCTTCTTTTTGCGGTGTGTTTGTTGAGAACGATGAATTGTGGGTTTATGATCAAGTCTATCTATGAATAATATTTGAATCTTCTCTGGATTCTTTTATGTATGATTGGTTATCTTTGCAAGTCTCTTCGAATTATCTGTTTGGTTTGGCCTACTAGATTGGTTGTTCTTGCCATGGGAGAAGTGCTTAGCTTTGGGTTCGATCTTGCGGTGTCCTTTCCCAGTGACAGAAGGGGTAGAAAGGCACGTATTGTATCATTGCCATTGAGGATAACAAGATGGGTTTTTTATCATATTGCATGAAACTATCCCTCTACATCATGTCATCTTGCTTAAAGCGTTACTCTGTTTTTAACTTAATACTCTAGATGCATGCTGAATAGCGGTCGATGAGTGGAGTAATAGTAGTAGATGCAGAATCATTTCGGTCTACTTGTCTCGGACGTGATGCCTATATACATGATCATACCTAGATATTCTCATAACTATGCTCAATTCTGTCAATTGCTCAACAGTAATTTGTTCACCCACCGTAGAATACTTATGCTCTTGAGAGAAGCTACTAGTGAAACCTATGGCCTACAGGTCTCTTTCTCATCATATCAAACTCCATCACTTTATTATTGCTTTGCTTTTACTTTGCTTTTACTTTATTTACTTTGCATCTCTATACGAAAAATACCAAAAATATTATTTATCATCTCTATCAGATCTCACTTTCGTAAGTGGCCGTGAAGGGATTGACAACCCCTAAGCGCATTGGTTGCGTTGAGCTATTATTTTTGTGTAGGTACGAGGGACTCGAGCATAGCCTCCTACTGGATTGATACCTTGGTTCTCAAAAACTGAGGGAAATACTTACGCTACTTTGCGGCATCATCCCTTCCTCTTTGGGGAAATCCAACGCAGTGCTCAAGAGGTAGCAGGCCCGATGACTCTCTTCTGTGGCAACACTGGAGCCATTGCCCTTGCCAAGGAGCCCAGGTTTCACAAGAAGACCAGGCATATCAAGCGTCACTTCAACTCCATTCGTGAAAATGTTCAAAATGGAGACATAGATATTCGTAAAGTGCATACGGACCTGAATGTCACAGATCCGTTGACTAAACCACTTCCACGAGCAAAACATGACCAACACCAGAATGCTATGGGTGTTCGATTCATCACAATGTAAGTAGATTATTGACTCTAGTGCAAGTGGGAGACTGTTGGCAATATGCCCTAGAGGCAATAATAAAATAGTTATTTTTATATTTCCTTGTTCATGATAATTGTGTATTGTTCATGCTATAATTGTGTTATCCGGAAATCGTAATACATGTGTGAATACATAGACCACAACGTGTCCCTAGTGAGCCTCTAGTTGACTAGCTCGTTGATCAATAGATGGTTACGGTTTCCTAACCATGGACATTGGATGTCGTTGATAACAGGATCACATCATTAGGAGAATGATGTGATGGACAAGACCCAATCCTAAGCATAGCACAAGATCGTGTAGTTCGTCTGCTAAAGCTTTTCTAATGTCAAGTATCTTCTCCTTAGACCATGAGATTGTGCAACTCCCGGATACCGTAGGAGTACTTTGGGTGTGCCAAACGTCACAGCGTAACTGTGTGCCTATAAAGGTACACTATGGGTATCCCCGAAAGTATCTATTGGGTTGGCACGAATCGAGACTGGGATTTATCACTCCGTATGACGGACAGGTATCTCTGGGCCCACTCGGTAAGACATCATCGTAATGAGCTCAATGTGACTAAGGGGTTGGTCACGGGATGATGTGTTATGGAACGAGTAAAGAGACTTGTCGTAATGAGATTGAACAAGGTATCGGTATACCGACGATCGAATCTCGGGCAAGTGCTATACCTGTAGACAAAGGGAATCATATACATGATTGATTGAATCCTTGACATCGTAGTTCATTTGATGAGATCATCGTGGAACATGTGGGAGCCAACATGGGTATACAGATCCCGCTGTTGGTTATTGGCCGGAGAGACTTCTCGGTCATGTCTGCATGGTTCCCGAACCCGTAGGGTCTACACACTTAAGGTTCGATGACGCTAGGGTTATAGGGAATAGAAGTACATGGTTACTGAATGTTGTTCGGAGTCCCGGATGAGATCCCGGATGTCACGAGGAGTTCCAGAATGGTCCGGAGGTAAAGATTTATATATGGGAAGTCCCGTTTTGGACACCGGAAGTGTTCTGGGCGTTATCGGTAACGTACCGGGACCACCGAAAGGGGCCACCAGCCCCGGAGGCTTGCGTGGGCCAAGTGTGGGAAGGGACCAGCCCCTAGGTGGGCTGGTGCGCCTCCCACAAGAGGCCCAAGGCGCAGGGAAGGGGAGAAAGGGGAAACCCTAGGCTCAGATGGGCGTAAGGCCCACCTAGGGTGCGCCCCCCTTCTCTCCCCTTCTGGCCGCCACCCCTAGGGGGGAATCCTAGATGGGGGCGCAGCCCCTCCCCCCTATATATAGTGAGGGTTTTGGGGCTGCCAGAGACACGAGTGTCCCTATCTCTTGGCGCAGCCCTACCCCTCTCCCTCCTCATCGTCTCGCAGTGCTTGGCGAAGCCCTGCTGGAGTGCCACGCTCCTCCACCACCACCACACCATCGTGCTGCTGCTGGATGGAGTCTTCCCCAACCTCTCCCTCTCCCCTTGCTGGATCAAGGCGCGGGAGACGTCAGCGGGCTGCACATGTGTTGAACGCGGAGGCACTGTTGTTCGGTGCTTAGATCGGATTCGGCCGCGATCTGAATCGCTTCGTGTATGACTCCTTCATCCGCGTTCTTGCAACGCTACGGTTTTACGATCTTCAAGGGTATGAAGATACACTTCCCTCTCTCTCGTTGCTAGTCTCTCCATAGATTGATCTTGGTGATGCATAGATTTTTTTAAATTTCTGCAATGATCCCCAACAGCAAGCAGATCACAAGCCGGTCAAGTGCAAGGCGCTTGAGGCCAGAATGTGTTGCACTGGTTGGTGTCGTGCGGGTCACAGCCTGATCCGGACAAGGGATGACCTGCAGGGCTAGGACACATGCAACTGCTCATGAAGCCAGCGGGATCAGATGCTTTTCTATCTTTCCGTGATGAAGGTGCAGCCCAATTCCTACAGTATGTGTTGATGTCAAGACGTACAACAGTAGCAGCTATTCAATGCGGCTTGTAGCGACTTGGGGGATCGAGCACGGCGGATGGGGTAGCACGCGGCAGTGTGAGGGAGGAGCGGTGGCCGACGAGGGAGGTGCGCGTGCGGCGGCGGCGCGGAGGAGACGCGCGGCGGTGGCGGAAACTAGGGTTAGAACCCGGAAACTGATACCATGTAGAATATGTGAATTGCACGATGTATTGCTCGTGTGCAAAGGCACGTATATATGATGTACAAGAGGTGGGCTAGGACCTCAGCTATACAAGGAACTAGGAGGTGGGCCCAATACACAGATATGCACAACACATATACTCAACAATACGTAACCTTCCTCTTAATCCCTTCACCCCCCTGATTTCAAGTGGGTGGGGCCCCTTCCCCTGATTTTAGCCAACCAAAAACTTTCACTTAAGCTCTTACGTAAATCACGTAGAATAAATTTCGTAGGTGTAGCATTACTCGCGCAGGCTCTCACACGGTAGTTCCTAGGTGTATATCACCCCTCCCCTGCTCGGGCGGTGGTGGCTGGCGGCGGTGTGCTTCGTCCGGTGTTGGTGTGGCTCGGCGGTGCTGCTGCTGCGTGCCATGGTGCTCTCGACGTGACGGTGCGGCCGTTGGCCGTGGGGCGGCGCGGTGGCGTTGGTGGCTGGCGGCCCCCATCCAACCCAGATCTGGGCCCATTTGGACCCCATCTGGGTTGGGTCGGGGCGATGGCTCGGCGTTCAGCGGCGATGCTTCCTGGTGGTGGAGATGTGGCGGCGTTCTGCGGGTGGTGAGGACTCGATCGATCGGTGAGCTGCAACGTGGTGGTAGGACTGTCCGGGTCCAAGTGGACCCGGCCTTTCAACCCGGTGGTAAGCCGGTGGTACCCGGAGAAAACGCCGTCGGGGCCTGACAAGTCCTGTCACCGCGTCCGGTCGGCTATGCTACGGCGATGGAGGCAGTCCCCTCCTTCCGGTCGAGTAGTGCTCGCTCCTGGGGCCGTTGTCGCCTTTCCCTCGCTAAGTCTCGTGTTGACAGCTTCAGTGAGGCGGTGAGGATTGTCTGGTAACCGTGATGGCACAAGCTGGTGGGCGGTGATGTCTACTACACAACCTTCTTATTGTAGACGTTGTTGGGCCTCCAAGTGCAGAGGTTTGTAGGACAGTAGAAAATTTCCGTCAAGTGGATGACCTAAGGTTTATCAATCCGTAGGAGGCGTAGGATGAAGATGGTCTCTCTCAAGCAACCCTGCAACCAAATAACAAAGAGTCTCTTGTGTCCCCAACACACCCAATACAATGGTAAATTGTATAGGTGCACTAGTTCGGCAAAGAGATGGTGAAACAACTGGTATATGGATAGTAGATAAAGGTATTTGTAATCTGAAATTATAAAAACAGCAAGGTAACAAGTGATAAAAGTGAGCGTAAACGGTATTGCAATGATAGGAAATAGGGCCTAGGGTTCATACTTTCGCTAGTGTAAGTTCCCTCAACAATACTAACATAATTGGATCACATAACTATCCCTCAACATGCAACAAAGAGTCACTCCAAAGTCACTAATAGCGGAGAACGAACGAAGAGATTATGGTAGGGTACGAAACCACCTCAAAGTTATTCTTTCCAATCAATCCGTTGGGCTATTCCTATAAGTGTCACAAACAGCCCTAGAGTTCGTACTAGAATAACACCTTAAGACATAAATCAATCAAAACCCTAATGTCACCTAGATACTCCAATGTCACCTCAAGTATCCGTGGGTATGATTATACGATATGCATCACACAATCTCAGATTCATCTATTCAACCAACACAAAGGACCTCAAGAGTGCCCCAAAGTTTCTACCGGAGAATCACGACGAAAATGTGTGCCAACCCCTATGCATAGGTTCATGGGCGGAACCCGCAAGTTGATCACCAAAACATACATCAAGTGAATCACGTGATATCCCATTGTCACCACAGATATCCACGGCAAGACATACATCAAGTGTTCTCAAGTCTTTAAAGACTCAATCTCAATCCGATAAGATTACTTCAAAGGGGAAACTCAATTCATTACAAGAGAGAAGAGGGGGAGGAGAAACATAAGATCCAACTATAATAGAAAAGCTCGCGATACATCAAGATCGTATCACCTCAAGAACACGAGAGAGAGAGAGAGATCAAACACATAGCTACTGCTACATACCCTCATCCCCGAGGGAGTACTACTCCCTCCTCGTCATGGAAAGCACCGGGATGATGAAGATGGCCACCGGAGAAGGATTGCCCCCTCCGCCAGGGTACCGGAACGAGTCTAGATTGGTTTTCGGTGGCTGCGGAGGCTTCTGGCGGCGGAACTCCCGATCTATTGTTCGTTCTGGAAGTTTTAGGGTATATGGAGTTATATAGGCAGAAGAAGCACGTCAGGGGAGCCACGGGGGCCCCACGAGGCAGGGGGCGCGCCCTAGGGGGGTGGGCGCGCCCCCCACTCTCGTGGGAAGCTCTCGTATCTTCTGACGTGGGGTCCAAGTCCATCAGGTGTGTTTCCTTCCAAAAATAACTTCTCCAGTTGATTTCGTTCCGTTTCGACTCCGTCTGATATTCCTTTTCTTCAAAACACTGAAATAGGCATAAAACAACAAATCTGGGCCGGGCCTCCGGTTAATAGGTTAGTCCCAAAAATAATATAAAAGTGGATAATAAAGCCCAATATTACCCAAAACAGTAGATAATATAGCATGGAGCAATCAAAAATTATAGATACGTTGGAGATGTATCAAGTATCCCCAAGCTAAATTCCTTCTCGTCCTCGAGTAGGTAAATGATAAAAAGAGAATTTTTGATGCGGAGTGCTACTTGACATAATTTCAATGTAATTCTTCTTACTTGCGATATGAATACTCAGATCCGAAAGATTCAAGACAAAAGTTCATATTGACATAAAAATAATAATACTTCAAGCATACTAATAAAGCAATCATGTCTTCTCAAAATAACATGGCCAAAGAAAGCAAACCCTACAAAATCATATAGTCTGGCTATGCTCTATCTTCACCACACAAAATATTTAAGTCATGCACAACCCCGATGATAAGCCAAGCAATTGTTTCATACTTTTGATGTTCTCAAACTTTTTCAATCTTCACGCAATACATGAGTGTGAGCCATGGATATAGCACTATACACTACTAGGGAAAACCTTATACACAGAAGTTTATCAGTAGCGTGGTTTAAAAATGGGCGCTACTGCTAATTAGTAGTAGCGAGGGGTATAAAAACCGTGCTACTACTAAGTTGATAGTAGTAGCGAGGGGTATAAACCCGTGCTGCTACTAAATGGTCTCCAACAATGCCCTCGGGATAGGCCATAGTAGTAGCGAGGGGTATAAAACCAGCGCTACTACTAAGTAAGTAGTAGTAGCGCAGGTAATACCCACGCTACTACGAAGCCTGTCCACCCCGGCCCGATCCACACTCCCACCCAACCAACCGTCCCACACCACCCACCCCTGTCTTTCTCAAAAAAGATCACGCAGCCCGATCTAGATCCCCAACCTCCTCTCCTCTCCCAACCCACTCATCGCCGGCCTCCCTTCCACCTCCTCTCCTCCGTCCGTTCGCCCACATGCCCCCCTCCGCGTGCGCCACGCCGGCAGCCGCGCGCCCCACCCCGTCCCTCCCCCCACCAAATCCGCCGCCCCCACGCTCCCCCGTCCTGCCCCTGCACCGGTCCACCGGAATCCGCAGCAAAGGCGGAGCCTTTCCAGCTTTCCAAGGAGATCCGGGCCGTCCTCGACGAGGGTGGCGGCGGCCCCCCTGGTGTGCCCAACGGTGGCGACGCCGCCGTCGCCACCCGCCCCAAGACAAAGGGGAAGGACGGCGGGGGCGTGGCGCCGGCGGGGACGACTCCGAGCAGTCCAAGATGAGGGCCGGCCTCAACTCCGCCATCATCACTGAGAAGCCCAACATCAAGTGGAACAACGTCGCCGGGCTCGAGAGCGCCAAGCAGGCGCTGTAGGAGGCCGTCATGTTGCCTGTCAAGTTCTTCCAGTTCTTCACAGGTGAGCTTGTGCAAGGGAATCCAGTAATTCTACCTATTTTTTCATAGCCAAGGATGATGCGATTGCAGTTGTTGCAGCCAGATCGTATAGATAAGCCGTATGCATCTTGATCTCGATTGAATCTGATTGGATGAGCATGAATTATTCCGTTCTTGAGTCCAGGTAGAAATATGCCACACAAGCTGGCTTTTGTCTACAGGATAAGCATAATTTTGAGCCACCATGAGTGCGTCTACTAGATCGATTTGTATTGAACAAACTTAGTTGGTTTAGCACAGGAATCTCTAGTGAATTATGTTTGGGAACCTTGTTGACTTCTCAATCCTCGCAAAGAAACTTGCTAAGCTAAACTTATAATTACCTCGCCCTTGTACGAGATAATAGTATTGAGTAGAGCCATATGCATCTTGATCTGGATTGAATTTGATTGGGTGAGCATGAATATTTGCTTCTGGAGTGCAGGTCGAAAGTATGCTACACATGTTATTTTTTCTGCAGATAAGCATGATTTTGAGCCACCAAAGTGCAAGCATCGATTTGTGTTGAACCAACTTAGTGGATGTCTGGCCAATTATATTCTGCAACTTCTTTGACCCATCAATCCTCGCAAAAGAACCATGCTAAACTTATAATTACCTCTCTTGTACCAGATAACAGTATAGAGTAGAGCCAATTGTGGTGGTAGTGTGAATTAAAAGACGACTACTTAACCAAGTGGAATAAAAAATTCCATTTTAACCATAAAGCCATAGAAACATTGGTGTCTTACTACAGCTAGGTGGTTAAAACTAAAAAATGCATCAGATTGTAGATAGATCAATATCTGAACTACCTGGTATGGGTATCTATTGTTTATATGAAGAGCTAGCTTCATTTCTAAACTGTTTGTTTTCCTTGCGCATTCAGCAACCTAAGTTTATGTGTTTTGATTGAAAATCAGGACATTTTCCAAATACTGTCACAACTGGTATCTATTCTAGGGTTTGTGTCCTTAACTACTTAACTACACCTTGTGTGCTTTTCTTTAGTTTCTCCTGATGTGCAACTAATGAAGTATCTTATACTGGATAGTGCTTTTCTTTAGTTTCTCCTGATTATGTGGTTGCATGATTTGCTTGATTCTTTGTTTCTTTTGAGCTTTATGTTTTTCTATGCACTTGTCAAATCTATATGCATTCTTATATAACTATTCTCTGCACTTTTCACTACTAGGAAATAGCTTATAGCTTCAATTGTGCATTACGGCTTAAATAAGAATCTCTGGAAAAAATGTTGCACATTGGCATCTACATGTACCGCATTGTTTTTTCGTGCCATTCTTCTGAAGAATTTGAAGTTTCTGAACCTTTGTTTGTAATGCTGCAGGGTTCTGGTAGCGACGATGACGGTCGTCGAGAGGTTCGTGGACTGGACGGTGTCGTGGCTGCCGATGTACAGAGAAGCGAAGCTACTGCTCGTTCTGTACCTCTGTCACCCCAGCACATGGGTAAGCAGTCGAGCAGACACCCCGAGCCCGAGATATGATCAACATTTAGATATACTTGTTTCGATATGTGGCCAATTCTGAATCTGAATCTTAATGATGTTTGGGTTTCAGAGTGTGGGGAGTGGGGCACGTGTATGATGGCTTCCTCCATTCGCTGGTGGCGAGGCACAAGGACGACATCGACCGGTCCTGTTGGAGCTGAGGCCAGAGCGAGGGACGTGACTGAGTCAAAACTCAAGGCGGTGGCTGCCGTCAGTCAGGTGTGGCTCTTCGAGGCTATCCAATGTGTTTCGTCATAGCTGCAGGATGCGAGATCTGGCCGGGCAGGCGCCTCACACTGACGAGTGGTCCAATTTTCGGATCGGGCCATAACAACTTACGTAGGTAGTTGCTTATGTAACTGTGCGATAGAATGGAATTATACATGAGTTGCTGCTACAAGGAGGAACGTAGTTGCTTATGTAACTGTGCGATAGAATGAAATTATACATGAGTTGCTGCTACAATGAGGAACTGGAGAAGATACGACAACTGTGTGATAGAATGAATTTGGTTGATTTTATTTTTTTAATTCCTAATAAGTTACTAGTGGCGTGGGGGATAAAATGGCGCGCTACTATTATTTAGGATACTAGTAGCGTTGGAACTATAGACACGCTACTACTATTTCATTAGTAGTAGCGCGGTTCATAATAGCAGTAGCGCGGATTCAACCCTCGCTGCTACTAACGAAGTTAGTAGTAGCGCGGGTTTGACCCACGCTACCACTAACTTTTAGCTGTAGCGCGATACTAGTAGCGCAAGTACCCGCGCTACTAGTAGACATTTTACCCGCGCTGCTAGTAGCCTTTTCCCTAGTAGTGATAGGTGGAATAGAATGGTGGTTGTGGAGAAGACAAAAAGGGAGAAGATAGTCTCACATCAACTAGGCGTATCAACGGGCTATGGAGATGCCCATCAATAAATATCAATGTGAGTGAGTAGGGATTGCCATGCAACGGATGCACTAGAGCTATAAATGTATGAAAGCTCAACAAAAGGAACTAGTGGGTGTGCATCCAACTTGCTTGCTCACGAAGACCTAGGGCAATTTGAGGAATCCCATCATTGGAATATACAAGCCAAGTTCTATAACGTAAAATTCCCACTAGTATATGAAAGTGACAACATATGAGACTCTCTATATGAAGAACATGGTGCTACTTTGAAGCACAATATATGAGACTCGCTATATCATGGTGCTACTTTGAAGCACAATATATGAGACTCGCTATATCATGGTGCTACTTTGAAGCACAAGTGTGGGAAAAAAGGATAGTAGCATTGCCCCTTTTTTTTATTTTTTTATTTGGCATTTCTTGTTTTTTTATTTGGCCTTTATTTTTTTATTTGGTCTTTCTCCTTTTTTGGGGACAATGCTCTATTGAATGATGATCATCACACTTCTATTTATTTACAATTCAATGATTACAACTCGATACTAAAACAAGGTATGACTCTATATGAATGCCTCCGGCGGTGTACCGAGATATGCAATGAATCACGAGTGACAAGTATGAAAGAATTATGAACGGTGGCTTTGCCACAAATACGATGTCAACTACATGATCATGCTAAGCAATATGACAATGATGAAGCATGACATAATAAATGGAACGGTGGAAAGTTGCATGGCAATATATCTCAGAATGGCTATAGAAATGCCATAATAGGTAGGTATGGTGGCTATTTTGAGGAAGGTATATGGTGGGTTCATGGTACCGGCGAAAGCTGCGCGGTACTAGAGAGGCTAACAAAGGTGGAAGGGTGAGAGTGCGTATAATCCATGGAATCAACATTAGTCATAAAGAACTCACATACTTATTGCAAAAATCTATTAGTTATCAAAGCAAAGTATTACGGGCATGCTCCTAGGGGGATAGATTGGTAGGAAAAGACCATCGCTCGTCCCCGACCGCCACTCAGAGACAATCAATAAATAAATCATGCTCCGACTTCATCACATAACGGTTCACCATACGTGCATGCTACAGGAATCACAAACTTCAACACAAGTATTTCTCAAATTCATAACCACTCAACTAGCATGACTCTAATATCACCATCTCCATATCTCAAAACAATTATCAAGTATCGAACTTCTCATAGTATTCAACACACTCATAAGAGAATTTTATTATTCTTGAATACCTAGCATATTAGGATTTTAAGCAAATTACCATGCTATTTAAGACTCTCAAAATAATCTAAGTGAAGCATGAGAGTTCATCTATTTCTTCAAAATAAAACTACCACCATGCTCTAAACGATATAAGTGAAGCACTAGAGCAAATGACAAACTACTCCGAAAGATATAAGTGAAGATCGATGAGTAGTTGAATAATTATGCAACTATGTGAAGACTCTCTAACATTTAAGAATTTCAGATCTTGGTATTTTATTCAAACAGCAAGCAAAGCAAAATAAAATGACATCTAAGAATAGCAAACATCATGTGAAGAAGCAAGAACTTAGGATCAACCGAAACTAACCGATAATTGTTGAAGAAGAACGGTGGGATGCCAACCGGGGCATCCCCAAGCTTAGATGCTTGAGACTTCTTGAAATATTATCTTGGGGTGCCTTGGGCATCCCCAAGCTTGAGCTTTTGTGTCTCCTTAATTCCTCTCATATCACGGTCTCCTTATATCTCAAAAGCTTCATCCACACAAAACTCAACAAGGACTCGTGAGATAAGTTAGTATAAACCATTGCCAAAACTTTATCATACTCTACTGTAGCAAATCACTAAAATTATTATTCAACATTGCATACTAAATGCCTCTGCATATTTAATAGTCCTATCCTCAAATAGAATCATTAAAGAAGCAAACATATGCAAACATAACAGCAATCTGCTTAAATAGGATAGTCTGTAAAGAATGCTGCAACATCCATACTTCCCTAGCTCCAAAAATTATGAAATAAAATTCCCACTGTAGTAAATTTATCATACCTTAGTATGAAAAAGGTTTCAATATTTTATCACATTCTGACTTTTCTAGGGAATTATTGCAACAGCGGTAAACTTTCTGTTTTCAAACAGCAACATGTGGACTTCTAAAATAGGCATAGTAAAGGCTATCAATGCCACTTTTATTGAAATAAAAGATGCAAAACATTATTCTAAATAACAGCAAGCAAATCCTAACAAAATAAATTGACGCTCCAAGCAAAACACATATCATGTGGCGAATAAAAATATAGCTCCAAGTAAAGTTACCGATGAACGAAGACGAAAGAGGGGATGCCTTCCGGGGCATCCCCAAGCTTAGACTCTTGGTTGTCCTTGAATATTACCTTGGGGTGCCTTGGGCATCCCCAAGATTAGGCTCTTGCCACTCCTTATTCCAACTTGAAAACTTCACAACACAAAACTTAACAGAAAACTCGTAAGCTCCGTTAGTATAAGAAAATAAATCACCACTTCAAGGTACTGTAATGAACTCATTCTTTATTTATATTGGTGTTAAACCTACTGTATTCCAACTTCTCTATGGTTTATAAACTATTTTACTAGCCATAGATTCATCAAAATAAGTAAACAACACATGAAAAACAGAATCTGTCAAAAACAGAACAGTCTGTAGTAATCTGGATCAAACATGTACTTATGGAACTCATAAAATTCTCAAATAAATTTCTGGACCTGAGGAATGTATCTATTAATCATCTTCAAAAAGAATTAACTAAATATCACTCTCCAAATAAAAATGGCAGCAATTCTCGTGAGCGCTAAAGTTTGTGTTTTTTACAGCATGATCAACAAGACTTTCCCCAAGTCTTCCCAAAGGTTCTACTTGGCACAAACACTAATTAAAATCATAAAACCACATCTAAACAGAGGCTAGATGAATTATTTATTACTAAACAGAATCAAAAAGCAAGGAACAAAATAAAATTGGGTTGCCAACCCAACAAGCGCTATCGTTTAATGCCCCCAGCTAGGCATGATGATTTCAATGATGCTCACAGGAAGGATAAGAATTGAAACATAAAGAGAGCATCATGAAGAATATGACTAGCACGTTTAATTCTAACCCACTTCCTATGCATAGGTATTTTGTGAGCAAACAACTTATGGGAACAAGAATCAACTTGCATAGGAAGGTAAAACAAGCATAACTTCAAAATTTTAGGCACATAGAGAGGAAACTTGATATTATTGCAATTCCTACAAGCATATATTCCTCCCTCATAATAATTTTCAGTAGCATCATGAATGAATTCAACAATATAACCAGCACCTAAAGCATTCTTTTCATGATCTACAAGCATAGAAAATTTGCTACTCTCCACATAAGCAAAATTCTTCTCAATCGGAATAGTGGGAGCAAACTCAACAGAGTAACTATCATGGGATTGAAAATTGAAATCAATATGACAAGTTCTATTGTTATTATTATTCTTTAAAGCATACGTGTCATCACAATAATCATCATAGATAGGAGGCATGCTTTCATCATAGTAAATTTGCTCATCAAAACTTGGGGGACAAAAAATATCATCTTCATCAAACATAGCTTCCCCAAGCTTGTGGCTTTGCATATCATTAGCATCATGGATATTCAAGGAATTCATACTAACAACATTGCAATCATGCTCATCATTCAAATATTTAGTGTCAAACATTTTATTGATTTCTTCTTCTAGCACTTGAGCACAATTATCCTTTCCATCATACTCACAAAAGATATTAAAAAGGTGAAGCGTATGAGACAACTCAATTCCATTTTTTGTTTTATTTTATAAACTAAACTAGTGATAAAACAAGAAACTAAAAGACTCGATTGCAAGATCTAAAGATATACCTTCAAGCACTCACCTCTCCGGCAATGGCGCCAGAAAAGAGCTTGATGTCTACTACACAACCTTCTTCTTGTAGACGTTGTTGGGCCTCCAAGTGCAGAGGTTTGTAGGACAGTAGCAAATTTCCCTCAAGTGGATGACCTAAGGTTTATCAATCCGTAGGAGGCGTAGGATGAAGATGGTCTCTCTCAAGCAACCCTGCAACCAAATAACAAAGAGTCTCTTGTGTCCCCAACACACCCGATACAATGGTAAATTGTATAGGTGCACTAGTTCGGCGAAGAGATGGTGAAACAACTGGTATATGGATAGTAGATAAAGGTATTTGTAATCTGAAATTATAAAAACAGCAAGGTAACAAGTGATAAAAGTGAGCGTAAACGGTATTGCAATGATAGGAAATAGGGCCTAGGGTTCATACTTTCGCTAGTGTAAGTTCCCTCAACAATACTAACATAATTGGATCACATAACAATTACTCAACATGCAACAAAGAGTCACTCCAAAGTCACTAATAGCGGAGAACGAACGAAGAGATTATGGTAGGGTACGAAACCACCTCAAAGTTATTCTTTCCAATCAATCCGTTGGGCTATTCCTATAAGTGTCACAAACAGCCCTAGAGTTCGTACTAGAATAACACCTTAAGACACAAATCAACCAAAACCCTAATGTCACCTAGATACTCCAATGTCACCTCAAGTATCCGTTGGTATGATTATACGATATGCATCACACAATCTCAGATTCATCTATTCAACCAACACAAAGGACCTCAAGAGTGCCCCAAAGTTTCTACCGGAGAATCACGACGAAAACGTGTGCCAACCCCTAGTCATAGGTTCATGGGCGGAACCCGCAAGTTGATCACCAAAACATACATCAAGTGAATCACGTGATATCCCATTGTCACCACAGATATCCACGGCAAGACATACATCAAGTGTTCTCAAGTCTTTAAAGACTCAATCTCAATCCGATAAGATTACTTCAAAGGGGAAACTCAATTCATTAAAAGAGAGAAGAGGGGGGGGATAAACATAAGATCCAACTATAATAGCAAAGCTCGCGATACATCAAGATCGTATCACCTTAAGAACACGAGAGAGAGAGAGAGAGAGAGAGAGAGAGATCAAACACATAGCTACTGGTACATACCCTCAGCCCTGAGGGAGAACTACTCCCTCCTCGTCATGGAGAGCACCGGGATGATGAAGATGGCCACCGGAGAAGGATTGCCCCCTCCGGCAGGGTGCCGGAACGGGTCTAGATTGGTTTTCGGTGGCTACGGAGGCTTCTGGCGGCGGAACTCCCGATCTATTGTTCGTTCTGGAAGTTTTAGGGTATATGGAGTTATATGGGCAGAAGAAGCACGTTAGGGGAGCCACGGGGGCCCCACGAGGCAGGGGGCGCGCCCCCACCCTCATGGGCAGCTCCCGTATCTTCTGACGTGGGGTCCAAGTCCATCAGGTGTGTTTCCCTCCAAAAATAACTTCTCCAGTTGATTTCGTTCCGTTTCGACTCCGTCTGATATTCCTTTTCTTCAAAACACTGAAATAGGTATAAAACAGCAAATCTGGGTTGGGCCTCCGGTTAATAGGTTAGTCCCAAAAATAATATAATAGTGGATAATAAAGCCCAATATTGCCCAAAACAGTAGATAATATAGCATGGAGCAATCAAAAATTATAGATACGTTGGAGACGTATCAGGCGGCTGATGGGGTGGTGCATTTCGAAGTGTCTGGGGTGATGGTGATGGTCGTGGATCAGGAGAAATCCATGTCGGCTTGTCCGATACCGACGCGGTGATGCTTGAGGGCGTCGTCGGTCCTTCTTGAGGGGCGTCGGGTGCATCCCTTCCTCACCATCCCCCGTGTACTGGGGGAAACCATAGAACTTGTTCAGGCAACAATGACGATGCCGTCTCATCCCTTCTTGAAGGTGTTGCTTGGTGCACGGCGCTTCGGGATGCTGGGAGCGTGGTGGTACTTCTTCGGAGGGTGCAGCGGTTGCCGGGCTTCCTTTCTCCGTTGATCTGTCGGTGTCGGCATTTATTTCTTTTTTTATCTTGTCTTCCATTTTGGGCTTCTCTGTGCCGTGGCCCCGGCAGGCTGCTTGTATCGGACATTTGCTTTATATATAAAGCAGGGGGAAACCCTTTATTGTAGGTGTATATCACCCAGAACCCCGACCAACTAAAAAGTAGTTGAAGAAATGAACCTTGTAGAAGTGCCATGAATTTCCCTAAAAAAAGAAGAAGTGTGATGGATTATATGATGGCGATTGGTTGGTGGTTAATTTTCTGTGTAAATACCACAATTAACTATATCCGCTATGGTTGGTGGTTAATTAGACAAACTAGTCGTGAACCCGTGCATTCACACAGGCTAGCATATTTATCACCGGAGCAAACTTGAATTTCCACAAAAAGCAGGACATGGGTATGCCCATACAAATTTGTGACAATATAGATAATAATGGATTTAGATCCATTCTACAAGTGTCATGTTCAATGTAGAAAATCACTGTCTTCATGCATTCCACATTGGAGCTCATTGCTTAATACACGTATCTATTTAGTTATAAGTTTCATATGGTTCAACTCTAAGATATACATAATGCTAATTTTGTTCGTGGAATTATTCTGATCATCATATTTAATGCTTATAGCTGGAAATGTTTTTTTCCTAGGTAGGTCGATTTTTTGCACTGCTCATATGAATTAATGCTTTCAAAACCTAATAATGAGAAGCTATCTAATTTACCTTGGACATGTCTTTTTCACACTTGGGGCAGTAGGAATAGTTCTATTGTTTTTAGTATTTTTCGTTGCGTTTGCCGCATCGTATGTAGTACCACTGATCTTATGTATTGACCTTCTGCAGCATGGAACTTTTCCCGTCAATTGCAGATTAAATTAGCACACAAAAATATGACAAAAGAACACAAAATTATTTTTAAATTTCCATTTTTCAGATTCATATGCAATTTCATTTATATCATTAAGTGTTGTTGTGTTATAGTACATTTTCTGAATGGTACCTGGGCTGCTGACACTATTTCCACTACAATACCGTCCAGTATCATCTTGCAAGAAATAACTGTTTTTGCATGTAAATAAGTATTCGTGTACATGATAGAATAAGGTTTCTTCATATATAGTTTAGCAAAGCTATTGCACCTCGTTGGGAGCTTAGATATTTCAGGGATATCCAAATTGATATAAACTCGTGTCACACATGTAGATGACAGCGTGTACCCTGCATGCACTTGATATTAGATTTGGCATACAAATAAAGGCACATAGCAATAGTTACCTACTATTAATATAAAAAAAACCTTTCAACTTCTTTACAGTTGCTGAGGTTACTATTAATTACAATACATCTCACTTGATATATTTTTAAGCTTTTTATTTTTTTAATTTTTCTTTCATGCAAGAAATTAATTATCTTGTGGCCTTTAACTGGATGGAAATTCAGTGCGGATGCTACCTTAAAACTATCATCTAGACTTGTTTCATTACCTTGCCTAGACAAAATTATAATGCAGCAGAAGATGCATCAATATTTATAATAACTCATATAACTCATCGTATGATGCTTATGTTGTCAAGCCGACTTCTTCATCAAGTAGTATAGCGTCAAAGCTAATAGGTTCATTGCTGTTGAGGCTCATTGCATCCCATAGCCTAATTACTCTGACCTGCACTCTCTAGGAATCCCTCACCTGGCTAATGGCATTGAGCAGATCGCAAGTCGACCTTGTATTCAACCTTATAAACAAATAAAGTAGAACTTGACTATAAAAAATAAATGTAATAAATACAAACAAATTAACATATAGCAGTACACATTTTTTAAAGATTAGTACCTATCCAGGAGTATCGCTTCTTCAAGCAGAGCTGGGATCACACCCGTCACAGATTTGGCGAGCGATTCTAGATGGCAAAGATGTATTGGCTCAAGGTGTGATCAGAAGAATTGGTGATGGAGCCTCTACCACGAAAATATATAATAGAACACCTGCACCCAGGCCCTCACTATCTAGCCATCCATTCTGCGCTTTGCGATTCGTGCAAACACATTTCTCCTTTTTGTTTCTCTCGCATAAAACATGTTTTGAAGTTCAAACCTTTGCAGCGTGGCAAAGCTTTCTATCTAGAATCTAGGATAAATCTTTCAGATTTTTTGGTCAAAAATAAATATACAAAATTTTGACCAAAAAATGGTTATTTGCATATAAATAACCAAAATTTTAGATAAGAGCTGGAAGTTCAACAACACGAGGTGTTGGCTCAATGGTTATTTGCATATAAATAAAAGATGTGTTGGCTCAAGGTGTGATCAGATAATCTTTCAGCTCTCGAAGCTCCCAGCATCGCATATAAATTTTTGACCAAAAAATCTGAAAGATTTATCCTAGATTCTAGATAGAAAGCTTTGCCACGCTGTAAAGGTTTGAACTTCAAAACATGTTTTATGCGAGAGAAACAAAAAAGAGAAAATTTCAGATAGAAAATTAGTTGTGTTGCACAGATCTTAAAGCAATATTAGACAGCTAGGATAGCAGGGCCCGGGTGCAGATATTCTAAAAATCCACGTCCACCTCTACCAGCATTTGGGACCATAACTAGATCCCACGAGAAAGCTACAAGAGACCGACCACCTCCTTGGTTCAAGCCCCGCCACAAGTGGTTTCAGACCTTATTGAGACGACTACGGCTTCCTGGAGAGAGGGGCTGATTCGATCAGTATTCACTGCTTTTGATGTGGAAGCAATTTTAAAAATCCCCTTGTGCACAAGACGATGATTTTTGGTCCTAGGGTGAAGAACCTCGAGGAAACTTTTTAGTTGGATCGGCATATTGCATGTTAGTTCGAACTAAATTTGACAGAGAAGGATGGCTTGACGCACGTGAGACACCATCTAGCAGCGAGGGGAACAACAAGGAATGGAAAGCTATCTGGAAAGTTGAGGTACCAAGTAAAATTAGGGTGTTTTTATGGCGACTTGCTCGACACTCTATCCCCTCGGGTGACGTTTTGCACAGGAGGAATATGGCGACGACAGGTGCATGCGGGTTGTGCGGGTCATCCGATTCTTGGAGACATGCGCTGCTGAATTGCCCGATGGCGCGCTGCACTTGGGCGCTTTCTTCTGAGGCCATAATTGATCAGCTGTGTATTCAACAACACGAGTGCCACAAACAATGGTTATTTGCGATGCTGGGAGCTTCAAGAGCTGATGAGTTTGTGAGGTTAGCAGTGTCACTCTTTGTCCATGTGGGGAGCAAGAATAAAAGCATTGTATGAAGGCATGTTCAAGTCACCCCAAGCGACACATGGTTTCATTAACTCTTATATATCTGAGTTTCAAGTCTCAGTTACAACAAGGGTAGGATCAGGGGGTGGTGCACCACGCCCCTCCGCCTAGATCGCCCCTCCGGAAGGTTATGCGAAGCTGAACATGGATGCTGTAGTTGGTCGCGGGGGTCGATATGGAGCTGTGGCTGCGATCTGCAGGGAACAAGACGGAAGTTTTCTTGGGGCATCAGCTCTTATTTTGAAACACATTAATGATCCAGCTACACTAGAAGCTTTGGCGGTAAGAGAAGGCCTTGATCTTGCGGCAGATTTAAACCTTACAAGAGTACATGCTGCTACAGATTGTAAGGGTGTGGCTAGGGCTGGAAAAAAAGCTCGAAACTCGTGAGCTAAACGAGTAGCTCGTGACTCGGCTCGAATCAACTCGAACTCGAAGAATAACGAGTCGAGCCAAGCTTTAGTTTAAGATCATTTATAAACCAAGTGAAACGAGCCAATCTCACGAGTACTCATGTAACTCGTTAGGCTCGGTACAAAAGATTAGCGACTCCCAATACAAAATAGATCAGCCACTTAGCACCCTATGTCCTAGGCGCACAACACAAGACCATAATATGCTATTGGAACCTACATCTGATCTACAAAAACATACACATGACCACCATTAACAAATTGGAGAGAGGAAAGAGACACCTGACATCTGAAACCAAAACAATAAAGAGAACAACTGAGATATAGGCATAACTCAAAACCAAAAACAGTAGCCGTAGCAGTAATTGCAGACATAACCAATAATGTTGTCCTCCTGCATCACCACAAATTACCATCGTCACGCACGCGGTAACAATAGTTCAAATCGGAAATCCTTGGTTACAGGGGCCAAAATCATGGAAAGCAAAGGAGGAGAGTAGGGGGAGGCGGAGCGGGGGTGGGAGAGGAGGGTGGGGGCCTCATCGTGGCGGGGATCTCATGATGAGGCGGCGCCGGCGGCGGGGTAGAAGGGCGTGGTGCTCACCGAGAACACAGACTGAGGAGTGCTAGAGGGGTAATACACGAATGATGGTTGAAGTTGGCCACAATCATGATTGTAGGTTCTTATTGAAATAGAGAAACGAATTCAAATTCAGTTCGAATTGCAGCGGTAGTATAAACATTCGGAATGCACTAAAATGTTGGTATGAGTAGGTTACATGCATTATACAGCCAGCAAAAAAATTAATTGGACATAACATGGATTCATACTCTCTCTTTGTGTAGCTTTGAATAGCATTTGTATAGTAAAACCGGACAAAACTCTCTCTTTGTGTGGTGTGAATAGTTTTTATTTTTCGTTTTTTTTTCGTTGAGGGAAGTGTGAATTGATTTGGTACGTACAAGTACAATATTACACGTCAGGCTTATCCCTAAAATTCAACCCACGTCGTGTTATATCCCGAAAATTCAGATATCGTGCTCTCAAAACTGGCGCCTTCACAACCCGCGCCTTGCTATCCCGAAATTACAACGCGGGCGAAAACTCCCTCCAGCTGCCAAATCCCGACACGCGAAATCCCCCTTCTAACCCTAAGCCGGAAGGGCCGCTAGTTCAAATCGGTGGGGGTACTTTTTCACAGCCCTAGCTCAGCCCCTGTTGTCTTTTCTTGATCTTCATGT
>NC_041382.1:16784574-16804663 GCF_002162155.2 Triticum dicoccoides
AAAAACAATAGCCGTAGCAGTAATTGCAGACATAACCAATAATGTTGTCCTCCTGCATCACCACAAATTACCATCGTCACGCACGCGGTAACAATAGTTCAAATCGGAAATCCTTGGTTACAGGGGCCAAAATCATGGAAAGCAAAGGAGGAGAGTAGGGGGAGGCGGAGCGGGGGTGGGAGAGGAGGGTGGGGGGCTCATCGTGGCGGGGATCTCATGATGAGGCGGCGCCGGCGGCGGGGTAGAAGGGCGTGGTGCTCACCGAGAACACAGACTGAGGAGTGCTAGAGGGGTAATACACGATTGATGGTTGAAGTTGGCCACAATCATGATTGTAGGTTCTTATTGAAATAGAGAAACGAATTCAAATTCAGTTCGAATTGCAGCGGTAGTATAAACATTCGGAATGCACTAAAATGTTGGTATGAGTAGGTTACATGCATTATACAGCCAGCAAAAAAATTAATTGGACATAACATGGATTCATACTCTCTCTTTGTGTAGCTTTGAATAGCATTTGTATAGTAAAACGGGACAAAACTCTCTCTTTGTGTGGTGTGAATAGTTTTTATTTTTCGTTTTTTTTCGTTGAGGGAAGTGTGAATTGATTTGGTACGTACAAGTACAATATTACACGTCAGGCTTATCCCTAAAATTCAACCCACGTCGTGTTATATCCCGAAAATTCAGATATCGTGCTCTCAAAACTGGCGCCTTCACAACCCGCGCCATGCTATCCCGAAATTACAACGCGGGCGAAAACTCCCTCCAGCTGCCAAATCCCGACACGCGAAATCCCCCTTCTAACCCTAAGCCGGAAGGGCCGCTAGTTCAAATCGGTGGGGGTACTTTTTCACAGCCCTAGCTCAGCCCCTGTTGTCTTTTCTTGATCTTCATGTCGTCATGTCTAAATTCAAACGAAATTTGAATTGAGGAATTTTCAAAGCCTCGGAAACCTTTTAAAAATGATCATTAAAATCTTCTCAAAGAAGCCCAAGAAAATGTTCCTTTTAAACCTCAAAAAATATTGGCAAGAATAAAATTCAAACCAATATTTTTCGAGGCTTTAAAATATTTATTTTAGGCCTTTGAATTAAGTCAATAACATATTTGAGTTGGACTTATTTCTGTTATATAAGAGATAAAGTTCAAATAATTTTTGTAAGTTGGAATGTGGCCTTGGAATAGTTTCCTGAGCTCACATAAAAATTTACAGAAAGTTCTAAATAATTTGATGCTTCAGATCAAATCTAACAAACTACAGAAAATAGAGAACATAAAAGAAATGTTAGAGAGAGAGGAACCTCATCTGGGCTTACCTGGCGACCCAGCAGAGGCCCAGCCCACTGGCCTCTGCCAGTCACTACCTACCTCCCGCCAGGAGGACAGCGCGTGTGTGGCCGCCGCGCGCGAGCACGTGCCCCACCACCTCCTGGTTTCCGCCGCTGCCCCGACACGTCTGGACAACGCCACGCATCACCCCTGACCCCCTCTCACTCTCTCTCTCTCTCTCTCTCGCTCATCCCCCTCCTCTGCTCTCTCTCCCTCTCACCACCGAATGCCACCGCCGCCGCCGTTCGCACCACCGCGGCCATCGCCTCTCCCTCGTCATCTCGAGCGGTCCAGAAGCTCCGTCGTGTCGTCCTCGACCTCCTCGCTAAGCTACACAACGCCGGACGCCTCGAAGCACCGTCCCCGACCCCTTCTTCCTCATCGGGTTGCTGGAGATCCCTCTTGCCGCCCTGACTGCTCCGGACCGTCTCCGAGCTCGCCGACCTCCTCGTCCGACTCGCCGTGAGCCTCTAACCACGTCCATCCCTCTCTTCTTCCCCGTAGGCCACCGTAGCCACCGGACCACCTACGCCCGAACCCGTCGCCACCTGCGCTCGCCACCAACGCGACTCCGGGGACCAAATGGTCCGCCCGACGCGTCCAACCCACTCACCGCATCGCGTAGGCCCCCGCTAGCGCCTCAGCTCGCTAGCTCGAGCACCGCAGCACTGCCGCGCTCACGCCCGAGCTCCGGCCACCGCGACCGAGCTCCTCGTCGTCGCTACCGGCCACCCTAGCTGCAGACACAGCCACCGTTGGACGCGCCGCGTCGTGGCCGTTCCAACGGGACCAGCCTCGCTTGCTCCCGTCGCCGGAATCGCCGGAACGACGAACGCCGCCGCCTCTGCTTACGCCGACGTCAAGTCGCCGGCAGGTTTTGACCCAGTTGGCCGGGTTTGACCATCGTTTGACCCCCAGTGATTCACTGACGTGTGGGCCCGGCCCCTGCTAACTTTTTGTTAATTTAGTAACTAATTTTAGTTAAGCCACAGATTCACTAACATGCGGGCCCCGCCCGACTAATTAAACTAGGTTAGGTTTAATTTATATTAGGATTAGACACAGTCACCGACATGTGGGCCGAGGGCCTTAACTAATCTAGATTAGATTAGTGCTAATTAACTTAGGTTAGTTAGTTAGACACTGACATATGGGTCCCACTAGTCAGGTTTGACCAGGACCGACCTGTTGACCTGCTGACGTCACTCAGACATCATGCTGATGCAGTAAAGAATTTTCTGGATTTAAAATAATTCAGGAAATTCGAGTAAATAGTTAAAACTTCTAAAAATCATAGAAAATAATCTGTAACTTAGAATGAAATAAATTATACATGAAAAATGATCAAAAAAATCCAATCTTTCCATCTATACCATTTCCATAGATGTTTGAGCAACTTATGCCTTCTGATCAGGTCAAATCAATTAAATGGCATTTGAATAATCACATATGGAGTTGAATTTGAGTCTTTGATTCAAACCAACTTCATTTAATCTGGTTGCTAGTTGCATTAGCTCAAATCACATCATATTGCCATGTCATGATCATGCATCATATTGTCGCATTGCATTTATTGTGTTCCTTCTCTGTTGCCGGTATTTGTCCCCTCTTAGTAGACGTGGTTCCGACGATGAGTTCGATGACACCGATGAAGAGATATACTATCTTCAGAAGTGCCAGGCAAGCAAAAACCCCGTGTTCATTCCGATACAATCCCACTCTCTCGCTCCTTCTCTCTTCTACTACATTAGGATAACAACGATTCAACTGTTACATGATGCGGTAGTTGAACCCATTTCCTCTGCATGACCTGTCATTACCACAGTAAATAGATGAAACACCCTAGCATGAGTAGGAGTTGTTTGAGCCCTGATGTGCCTACTCGTTCATGCTTGTTTGTCATGCCTGCTACTGCTTAGAGTTGAGTCAGGTCTGATTCATGGGGATGAATTGCAATGTGGTGAACATGTCCTACTATTGAGAGCTAAGTGTGTGAACACGATTTGGTAAAGGTAGCGGTGAGAGGCCATGTAGGAGTACATGGTGGGTTCTCTCATTGAATTTGTCCTCAGGAATTGAGTTATGTGTTTGTGATCCATGAACAACTACTACCACGCATTGGGATGCTTAAGTGCCCCTCTCGACTTATTAACCGCCTCGATCTCTGTCCAGGAGTTGCAACTAGTTTCTGGTGTTTGTAGGTTGTGTTAGTAGTCTACCAAGTGGCACCCGGTACAGGTGGGCTTGAGACAGACTAGGCACCATGGCCGGGTGTACCAAGCGTCGCCCATTTGGTGGGCTTGGGAACCCTGTACACATCGTTTGGGGCCGAGAGCGACACCCCGGCCGGATCTCCTTGTGGATGGAACTCAAATAGGCGATAAACCTGGATTAGAGACTTGTGCGGTTAGTCAGGTCATGGCCGACACCCTCGCCAGGCTTCCGCTTGAAGGTTGCCGAGATACATGACGTGTACATGGCGGTAAGTGGAGAGAGCGTGTGTGAAGAAGTACACCCCTGCAGGGTTAACATCATCTATTCGAATAGCCGCATCCACGGTAAAGGACCTCTGGGTTGCCTTACAGTTCATAGACAAGTGAAAGTGGATACTCTAAAATGCGCAAGATAAGCGTGAGTGCTATGGATGGTGTTCTTGTAGGGAGACGGGAGCGGGTCCATAGTGGCGTATTGATATGGTGAATATGTGGACTCATGTGCGCCACCTCAAAAGAGTTACCAGCAGTCATAGTACAGGATAGCCACTGAGTCAAAGCTGGCTTGCTGAAGTTAAACTCCACCACCCCTTTGTTGACACTGATGCATATGTAGCTAGTTCTGATGTAAGTCTTGTTGGGTACATTTGTACTCACGTTTGCTTAATTTATATTTTTGCAAAGAGACTTCAGTCTCACTAGTAGATCCGCGTGGACTTTGACGTTTAGCTTTTTACCTCAGCTATGGTCTTGTGCCCTCAGCAGGGTCTTGTAGATAGTCAGGCTTCGCAGCCTTTTCATTTGTAGTTGTTTGTACTCATACAAGTTGAGCTTCTAGTTGTGCTTGTTGCTAGTATGACTTGAATGTTGGGTCATCAGACCCATGTTTGTAATATCTGACTCTTCGGAGCCTAATGAATAAATACTTTGAGTTGTAGAGTTTTGTTGTGATGCCATGTTGTATTTTCACATATCGAGCATATTGTGTGTATGATTTGAAATGCTTGGTATGTGTGGCATCCGACAACCTAGTTGTTTGTCCTTGGTAGCCTCTCTTACCGGGAAATGTCTCCTAGTGCTTCCACTAAGCCATGGTAGCTTGCTACTGCTCTGGAACACTTAGGCTGGCCGGCATGTGTCCTTCTTCGTTCATGTGTCTTTCCCCTTCGGGGAAAGGTCACGCGGGGTCTACCGGAGTCCTGTTAGCCTGCTACAGCCTGGATTCTCCGGAGTCCTGTTAGCCCAGCTGCTACAGCCCGGATTCACTCGCTGATGACCGAAACGTTCGTTGTTGGGTCATGTATGCATGTCCCTATAAGTTAGTGCCACTTTGGGTTTACAACTAGTCATGTCGGCCCGGGTTCTCTGTCATATGGATGCTAGCGACACTATCATATACGTGAGCCAAAAGGCGCAAGCGGTCTTGGGCCAGGTAAGGTGGCACCTGTGGGAATACCGTGCGTGAGGCCGCAAAGTGATATGATGTGTTACATGCTAGATCGGTGTGACTTAGGATCGAGGTCCAGACAGCTTTGGTATCAGAGCCTGACTGCCTGTAGGATTACCAAGCCAAACTGGTCGAAGTTGAGTCTAGAAATTCTTTAGTTATGTAAGGGAATTGATTGTGGAAGGGAACGTAAGGATCTTTTTTCTCCTTTACCTTATACCCTTCTGATCCAAGTCATCTTATCCTTCCTACGGGGTTAAGGAACTAGGCTTTTTATTCTTTCTATCAGGATCACGTGTTACTAATCCATAGACTTATAGGATTGATGGATTCAAGCCTCAGTTCAGTTCCTATTACTTCCGTGTGTTCATAGCTGGCCTCAGAACCTTGATATTGCTATGTTAAGTGGTTATGCCACCATTTTTCAAGATGTCTCAAAGCTTTTTGAGCATTTACAGCCGTTATGCTGTCTGAGTCATCCCAGGTCTCTAAATAGTCTGATGCATTTGCAAATTTTTCCTCCCTGTCCTGATGTCCTTTTAGGCCAGATTAATCACACTAATCGTGTGTTGAGGCACTCCATTGCCTCGACATATATGTTGAAGCTATTATTATTACACTAGGATATTTTATAGAACCACCTACTAATCCAGCCATGCCTTGTATTCCCAGTGTGATAATTCTGGCCATCATTCTCGAAAGCATCTTGTGATGCCATTTAGTTAGTAGGCATTCTATTCCTGGGTTTTTGAACCCGAGATTCACTCTACTTACTTCCTGTTGATAGTGTTTGCTCGTTCCTTCAGGGTATTAGTAACCTTTGTGATAGTCTTTGAGGTCCGTGGTATTTCCTTCTTCCAAATACCATGAACTGCTTATGGCAGAAGTTCTTTTGAACCAAAAGATCACAACCAGAGTGCTCTTGATGAGTTCTGTGTTTTGTGACTCTGTCAATCCTACCCTTCTGCATGGGTTATCCGAAAGAAATATGTTGAACTCGTTCGACATGCTAATCTATGCATCCACAACTCAGAAAATCGTATGTCCCTTTGAGTTGTCCCTCTTTGGTTGTTACCTAACCTTCTTCTGTCAATTGTTGGTCAAGAGTAGTTGTGCATTCGTGTTATCAATGCCTATTATTCTTGTGGTCCGTCAATCCGTTCCATCCCAGAATGGCTAGGAGAAACAAACTTCAGTACCTTATCCATCTCGAGGATTGGGTCAAAGTAGTTGTGCTCTGCAGATCAAATGCCAATCCATCTTTTTCTCTGTTCTACCCTGGAGTATTACACCACCACCCCCCCCCCCGGTTATGTCAGGATTGTCATGAGAATTGCACCATCTCTTATGAATTATTGACGCAGTGATACTTCTCGTCATCATTGTTTCATTCCTCAGTTCCGCGTTATTGTAACCGGAATGTCGACAAATGAACTATGATGCGTGAAATCAATACTCCTAGAACCCCGTTGCTTGGTAGCTAATGGACAATAATTTCATTCTTAGCGTGTTGGTTATTGAATCATCATCCAAAGATTGATCGTGCTACCTAGTCCATATTTCCCGGTGCACTCTTCGATCAAGAGTTAGGATTGTGTCAATCCCTTTCTTATTTGATCACATCATCTTGCCTCAAAAGCAAGGATGCTCCCGAGCTTAATAACATATCGGTGGTTCGTGATTTTCTGAATATCTTCTCGGAAGTATCACCAGGATGTCCCCTGACTGTTATGTTGAGCTTGTGATCAAGTTGGTTTCTTGTAAACCACCCTTTCTCCAAGAATCTGTGTTGGATACCCCTGAGCTAGTTGGTTAAGCTAAACAATAACTTGGAGAGTTGGAAGATAAATGCTAGCCTAACTTAGTTCGTCTCTAAGGGATATCTTTGTGTTTGTGTGTGCGTATGTTGAAGAAAGATGATACCCCCATCGATTAACCTTCGTGTTCAGTTGTTGGATCTATTGTCTTACCAATCTTTGATTTGAGTATGGGCTATCATCAAATCAAATCAGAACCAACGATATTCATAATGTTGTGTTACTCGTGGTTGATCCCCCGAGCATACACCATTACATCTTTTGGTCTGACCAATACTATCACAATGATCACATAATGGTGGAATTCCAGTGATATGGAAATTTTGATGAGCTGTTATTGAGCCCATCAGCAGCATCTTGCCTCCTCCATGATTCATATTGAACATTGAGCTAGTGTTGGAAACTTTGTAAGCATTTTCTTCGTGTTCCGCTCATGAGGTATGTGTTTTGGTGAAAGAAGTGACTTTCTCCAAGTTCACGTGCATTAGGTGTAAGTTGCCGCCATGAATTTGAGAAAGGTTTTTCTTGTTTCCCCTGGAATCATCCCAAATCAGCCATGCATACGTGCGAAGTATTCTATGGTTTGGTAGATTAATTACCTCCACTCCATACATATTCCCTAGCACACCAAGCCACTGACTGATTTGTTCTAGGAAGAAGAGTTAAATGCTAATCCATGGTAATGCACAAGACTTCGGTATCCTTGATGATGGTTCCCCGCGTGAACTCGGTAGTGTTTCGTTGTAAGACTACTGTGTGGTCATGCTTGTCTGGGACAGCGTGTTCACATGTGTGTAGCAGAACCAGCTCATATTTCGGAGCTTGCTATTGCAGTTCATTCCCGAGAATCTCGCAACAACAGAACAAGAAAAATGCTTCAGACTTGGATGATTTCAGCCATTATTACATACAAACAGCAGTTCTTCAGTTAGTTAGCAATACAAATATCAGTCTTCAGTTAGTTAGCAATACAAATAGCAATTTTAGTTAGAAATACAAACAGCAGCAATAAATGTTGTACATACATTAGAAATTTTTTTGCTATGTGCGCACTGAATAAAATAGCATTGCAGAGAACCATATAAACTTCCATTCAATAAACATAGAAGAGATAAGGTACAGATTTATGCAAATAAATGAACCAAGAAATTGATGAGAAGCAGCAAACAATGTTGCCATCCTTCCACGGTACGCGTTTCTTCAGATTTTTTAAGAGACAAGGAGCCACTTGTCAATTTAATTCAGTACCACTTGTCATTAAAAGTTCTCGTTCGAATTCAAAAGCAATCGTCCAAGTGTGGAAATTAGGACATTTCACTTGTACACTTAGGCCACAAATACTATAGTTAGCCCAGAAATACTACAGTTCTCTTCTTACATTAATCCCTCACTTTATTAAATTGGCAAGAGATTACAAACTGACTGGATAGTCCTAGTCAGGAATCCAAGAATTACATCAAAGCATGTAAAAGAAGAAATGCTAAGAGCTTCTTTAGCGCAGAGGTGCGCCACCAAACTTGCTTCGCGTCGAATCCAAAGAAGCTTGAATCCCTGAAAAGTCTTGGCCAACTGCTTAATTTCCCTGAGAGAATTCCTTATTTAACACTGTCTTAAATTTTCTTTCCCTATTTGACACTGAAAATATTTTGCTTCCTTATTTAACAGCTTGTCTAAATTTTATGCCCTATATAACACTTCCTTCTATTTTCAGCCTTAACAGTGTTAAATGTCACCAGAAAAGACCTTTTTACCCCTCGTGTGGCATGTGACCAAAATTTAATAGGTAGATGCTAATATTCAAAAACAAAAAAGACAAGTCCATAGCTCGCCCGACCATGCAGCCACGCCGGGGGCTATGTACAGCTGACGAGATAATTGCACGTATCATCCTGGAAGTTGCCGGCGATGTCCAACTCGGTCCCGGAAGTTGAGAACTGATCCACTACGGTCCTGATACGGGGAAAATACGTCCCCAATACGGTCCTGGATGTTGGACGGGCAGTCCTGCGTCTACACGTCGCGTGCGTACATAGGATACGCCCGTATGACATGTCAGCGCCTGGCCCGCTCGTCAGAAGGGAGCCCACCAGTCAGCGCGGAGCCCACCCGTCAGTACACTTGGAGTGGATAAGACGCCGAGCCGCTTCGTCGGTGAAAAAATCCCCAATCTCCCAAACTATCCACCTGCAATCCCTAGCTTCTCCTGCGGCGATGGGCGGCGCTAGCGTGACCTCCACCACCATTTTTGTCGACGTTGAGAGCGAAGACGGCGGCATCGCGGTGGCGGCGGTCGTCGCCGGTGATGGATCCGGGCGTAGCTTGCTGGAGAGGGCTTATCCGCAGGAGGTATGGCGTCGGGGCGAGCCGTGTCTCCGTCCGGAGAGGAGCCGTGTCATGCTGGCCCAGACACCATCTATGGATGCGTTTGAGGGTCGGTATGGCAATTTGGTTCTGCTGGCCACGGTGGTAGGAGACGGCGAGGAGGCAGTGACGCCGGCTGATCTGCTGGCCGCCATCGAGGCCCGTTGCGGTGTGCTGCAGTCGGAGGTGAGCATTGAGGTCGCTTGCCCCCCGCATGACCTATGGCTGTTGTTCTCAACGGAGAAAAAGTGCACGATGGTGCTGCAATCGTCGATGAAGTTCAAGTGTTGCCGCCGGTGGATCCAGTTTCAGCGCTGGGTAAGAGAGATTCGCGCCACCCCGGATGCTCTGGAGTACAAAACAAAGCTCAGTTTGGAAGGGCTCCCGGATCAGGCTTGGTCAATGCAGTCAGTGAAAAGTGTTCTGAAGGATTTAGGCGGCGACCTGATAGAGATCATACGACCAAAGAACAGGCGCGATCTTGAGGTAATTGCATGGCTTCATGACCCGTCGAAAGTGGGCAAGATGCTGGACATGGAGATTGTCGAGCCTAAGCTTGCGCTCTGTATAGATCCTCCTCCGCAATCAGTTGAAGAGTTTGTGGCGATGGAAATGGTGTCGTCTTACGGGCCGTCGTCACCGAGGAAGAAGAAGACGCTGGTGTATCCTGTCATCTGTCACATCAAGGAGGTGACTGATCGTGGTCCTCTACTCGCCGAAGACCTGCCGGATGCATGGCTTCCGAATGAAGGGGAAGACCTGACACGGACGCACAAATTCAGCACTGTGCTTGGCAAAGTCGATGGCAATGAGGATTGAGCTATCTATCTATCTAACTAGTTGGAGTATCTGTAGTATTCAATCTATGTAGTTTGTGAACTGCTGTAGTATTATGTATGTCACTGGGTTATATATTATGTGGGTGCCTCTTTTGTGAATTTGGTATGTAATATTCAGTGCTTGACAGACTATCTATGTATGGATCTCATGCTATGTTGGAAGTTGTTGATCATTATGAAAATGGAGCACACTATCACTTCTATCATTATGAAAATGCCGCTCCTGAATATGCAATCCTTTTTTGTATCTATACATATAGTTATGGCAGTAATCCTTCCAAGCACCTCATTTGTCATATCTCCAAATAACAGCACCCAGTTTACATATTACAGAAGAGAGCATATAACAACAACCAGTTTACATACTACAGAAGTAATCATATAAGAAGTCTGACATCCAGTTTGCGTATTACAAAAGCTATCCATTATATTCTGGAGCATATAACAAGTCTTACAGCCAGTTTACATACTACAAAAGAAAGCATATTATGAAAGCTATCCAGCAGGATCTGGAGCATGATCACGAGCAGAACATGTTCATTAACACGTTCTACATCTGATCACAAACAGAACACAAAATGAAACCTCCACTTTTCGTTAATTTTCAACCACCCCTAAGTTCATCAAACATGCTAACTTTTCTTGGTTTTTTAAATGTTCTCCTGTTTTGACTAGAGCTTGCTCCAGTTCTCTTCATTGTTGTAGTTTTGGACTGACATGCATTCATCCTCTGCTCCTCCACCATTGCTTCTCTGTCTTGTTGTGCCTTCCTCTTATCTGCGTCCTGCAAAGCCACCTGCACTCTTGTAGCTTCCTGCTGGACAGTCTGCTGCTCCCAAGCTCTTTGCCTTGCTGTCTCCTGTGTTTGCAGAAATGATTGCTGCCTATCAATCTCATCTGCTTGATTTATAAGAAACAATGCCTCTTCTGCATCAAATTTAGTCTTGCAAACTCTTTTTTTCTCTTCAACAATCTTTGTCTTTCTTCCGCCTTAATTCTTTTTGCCTCTTCTGCTTCTTTTTTCCTTTTCTCCATAGCTTCTCTCCTTTTGTCTGCCATGGCCAGTTTATCCTCTAGGGCCTTTTTTTCTTTTCCTCACTAGCTTTCCTCCTCTCTTCTGGAGCAATTCTTTTTTCTTCAAGTGCAGCCTTCTTTTTCTCCTCTGCAACATGTTTCTTTGCTATTAGGTCATCTTTCTTCTTCTGAGCAGACAACTTGATTTTGTCCTCTTCTTCTTTTAACTTCGCAATGGCTGCATCAAACTTGGCCTGATCTGCTATCTCTCTTCTCCTGGCTGCTGCTCTAAGTCTGGCAAGTGCAACAACCTCTCTCTTCCTGTGCACATCACCAGTTTTTGTTGTTGTAGTAGGTTGAATTGGAGGCTGTGAGAGGGCTTGTTGCTGTATGAAGCATTCTCAGGTAGTGGGCCATGCACAACTTCCTCTCTCTGCCTTGATTCCCTCTGCATTAGTTAACAATTGTTTTAACTCAGAATCAATACATGCTGTGTGTAAACAGAGTTTGCGCAAAAAGAGTATGTGCAAGCAGTTTTTAAACTTACTTCATGTGTTAAAGTAGCTAGCATCTCTGAATGATACAAAGGTTGTTCATGGTTAAGAACACCAGCTGTCTGAAGATTAATTTCCTGGAAAGTAATAATGCAGAAAGATTATTGGTGCATTAAATGATGTTCTATGAGTAACAGATTTATTGTTTCTTGATCTCGAGATTTACGTGAGTAAGGCCTATTGTTTCTTCATCTGAAGATGACACATCTGGCTCAGCTCGAACTCTATGTCTTCTTGTTTTTTTCTTAGGCTTCAACCCTAACTTCCAGTCCCAGCAACCATTTATGTTATGACCAGCACCTCCACAATATCAACAATGGATGACTGCACCTGCCTTATTGATCTTCACACCTCTCTTTCCCTGCTTCTCTTCTGGTTGTTGTCTCCTATTCCTTGCCCGTCTTCCTTTCTTTTTCTGAAGTGGTGGTGGTATGATTTTTCTGCCATTCATATTAGCCCACTCACTCACATCATTGCATGGCATGATAATGTGCTCATATACCTTGCAATAAGTCTCAATAGAGTAACAAGAGTTCACCCTTGATTCTGGTGGTATTTTGTCATATCTAAGAGCAGAGACTCCATGAGAACATGGGGTACCTAACAAATCCCATCTTTTGCAGCTACACTTCTCCATTCTTGTGTCCACACTGAAGTCCATACCTCTATCATTGACTACAAACAACCCTTTTCCAGCTGGTGCAGCATGACAAGTTCTTGCAAATTCAATATTCTTATCCAATTTCTTTCTTATCTTTGGACAAATAGTACCATGCCACTTCAAGACCTCTTGTTGTTTTCCATAATTCCTTCCCATGTTTTGGCCCTTGATCCTCTGACACATGCTTATAATTGGCATCTCCCTAGCCTCCAGGATGTACCTATTGAACACCTCACAATTGTTATTGAGCAGCACATCACACTTTGGGAAATCATTTTGATAAGCCCTGACCCATGTTTTAGGATCCAACTCATCCAGCCAGTCATGGGCCTCTTTGCTGAGAACTAACATTTGGTTCATATTTTCCCTAAACCTTCCCTCTGTAGTACTTCTAGCACATTTCCATAGCTGGTTCTTTAAGGCCTCTCCCTTGAAATTCTTGTTGAAATTCTGCCACAGATGCCTCACACAGAATCTGTGTGGTGAAAGTGAGAACAATTCCTTCACTGCTTTCAGTAAACCCTACAAAAACAATGACATTTCACACATTATAAACATGCAAAGGAAATCACATAAGTTCTGATACATACTGAAATAAGCAAAAAATGCAAAGGAATTACTTTTTGCTTGTCAGACATGATGGTCCAGAGATCTGTGTTATGTATGCCAAGATCTTGCTTCAATGTAGTCAAGAACCATCTCCAGGCTTTTGTATCTTCACTTTGCACTACTGCATGAGCCACAGGAATTATGCAATCATTAGGATCCATTCCTACATCACTTAAAAGCACACCTCCATATTGTGTCTTCAAGTGACAGCCATCGAGGAAAATGATAGGCCTACAAGCAGATAAGAAGCCCCTTTTGCATGCATCAAATGAGAAGTAACATTTTTGAAATTGCCCCTCTTCTGAAAGTTCAACAAAGAAAGTGCTACCAGGATTAGATCTCCTCAGCTCATTTGCATAGTCCCACAACAAGTTGTATTGTGCAATCTCATCACCATATATCATATCATATGCAATCTTCCTAGCTCTCCCTAACTTGCCCCTTTTAATTGTCATATTCCAATCTTCTTGCACAAAACCTGCTAAGGCCTTCAATGAAATCCTCTCACATGCCCTAATCTTGTCGACAAATTTGTGAGCAATATACCTAGCTGTAAAGGCTGTAACTTGCCACTTCTTCTCACAAGTATGCTCACCATTGAATGTCTTCACCATTATCGAATTTGTCCTATTATCACAAGATGCATAAAGATACCATGGGCATCCTTTCTCACACTTTGCACCAAGCCTTGTTTTGTCATTCTTTGGGAATGTGATGTTCACTCTCTCTTTGCAACTGTACTCTCTAACTGCTTTCCTCAAGAGCTCGACTGAAGAGAACAATTGGCCTGCATGGAACTTGGGCTCATGCATATCAGCAGCTTTAAATGATTTGAAATTGAATTTCATTTCATCTTGATCTGAATCTGGAGCATCCAATTCCTCATCTTCAGAGTTGCACTCTTCCACCACCTTCTTCCCTTTCCTATCTTGCAGAGGGTGTAGCTGCTCCTGCAACAAATCCTCATCCCCATCCTCCAAGTCATAGTCACTGTCAATAATTTCAGGAATATAATCACTGTCAGAAGTATCTGAATCTGCATACTGTTCTTCCTGCTCTTCTATATTTTGTTTTCTTGGTCTCAGTCTGTCAAAGAATTGGTCATGACTCTGAATTTCATGACATTCATCCACAACACTACAAGATGTGTTGCTTTCATTGACATCTCTGTTATCATTTGCATTGCTTGACTTCTTCATTGGACTGAAAACAACTGGCATTTGTGTTACTGGATTAGCCACAACATCATCCCATCCAGCTCCTCCTCCAGAAATATGGCTGTCCAAATGATCGAGGTATATCATTTGAAATTGGTGCCCTCGATTAAGCGTTAGATACATACAATCTACGTCAACATCATTGGACAAAAGCCTGGCACCACCTTCATTTAGCTGACAACCAGGGGGCAACCAATACATATCGATTCTACCTCTCTTTTCATAACCCAAGTGCTCAACTAATTCTTCAAACAATTTGTAATATGCACTCTCCACCTGACAGTAATCATAGCAAACCTTTTTGCCATCCAAATAACACCTATTCTGCCCACTGCCAAAGAAAAATCCTCCATGGATTACCTCAACAGTGAACAATCGAGAATCCTTTGCTGCAAACAAAAATCATTTAAAGTTCAATCTTTTTGTCGTACTTTACCCAAACCCTAACAAATTTCCCTCCAAAGTGCATGAAATTGGCATAAACAAATGAGATTATATGTGCACACAACCTAATTAGAACTAAAATTGTAGATTTCAGGCACAAAACCATCTCTACGTTCTTGGGCGACGAATCATACCGTACGTTGGAGCCGCCTCGCTGTCGGGCCGCCGTCGCGGGCCCTCCATCGCCGCTGAATCCCGTCCTACAGGTTGCGGCGCCGTCGTAGTCCCTTCCACCACCGCAGCAACTACCATCGAAAGGCCATCGGGTCGCAGATCATCCGCCGCCGCACCCTATCCCACTACTCTGCTTCCTGCTCTGTTTTCGGTTCGTGGACACACGAAGGATCGAGAAAAGACAGCGAGACGGGGATAGGGGGCAAGGGGTGGGCTCCGCGCTGACTGGTGGGCTCCCTTCTGACGAGCGGGCCAGGCGATGACGTGTCATACGGGCGTATCCTATGTACGCACGTGACGTGTAGACGCAGGACTGGCCGTCCAACATCCAGGACCGTATTGGGGACGTATTTCCCCGTATCAGGACCGTAATGGATCAGTTCTCAACTTCCGGGGCCGAGTTGGACATCGCCGCAACTTCCAGGATGATACGTGCAATTATCTCTACAGCTGACTAGCATGGAACTCCAACACATACACACACGCGACACACTTTTTCTGTACACGTCGTCGACCATCCATCACAAAACCATTGTAACTCATGCCAAATACAATCGCCATCAATCGATCTGCATCGTGACGTGTACGTGTGTGTGCCTGCTAGTCCAAGCTAGCTAGCTCGGCTAGAATCGATCAAGCTTCCTACGTGAGCATCGTTTCTACGTCCAGCCCGGCGTACTAAGTTACCAAGCGAGTTTTTGTCTTTCCACACATTGACATGTGAGCCGTGACCCACCCGTCAGCGGCCCAACGGCAGGGGGGCGTACGTCAGGGGACCGGCTCCTACACGTGTTGCTGTCGCCAATAGCACCGGCCAGGAACCTCATCGAAGTACTTCGTACAGTAGCATCGGCATACTGTAACCTTAGCCAACATACATGAGGGTAAAAAAGTTTTTTTACATGTAAGTTAACAACGCTAGACGGAAAAATGGATGGAAGTGCTATAAAGGGCATAAAATTTAGAATCGATGTTATTTAAAGAAGAAAAAAGTTTTCAATGTCAAATAGGGAAACAAAATTTAACACAGTGTTAAATAAGGAATTCTTTCAATTTCCCTCATAACATGTGCCCCATTCAACCGGATAGCATCAGGCTTATGCCACAAGTTCACTACATCAGAACAGTCCATTTGCATGATAATATGTTCATTCCCAAAATACTATCTAACGAATTTCCATGCTAGAGCAAATCAACATCATCACAAGGTGGTGCCGTCAAGAGTTGGGTGAAACTGGCATACCATTGCACACATGAAACTCCTTTGTCGGTTTCATACTTCTCTACTTGTGCTTGAGGCTGGACACCATCCATTTATTTTGTTGCACACCAATCTTTTTCTTTGGCTGCCAATGAAAATTATAGTAATTTGCTACCCCTCGTCGCTTTCCTCTGCTTTTCGCCGCCATAGCTTAGCCCCCGTCCGCCGAATCTGCTACTGGTTGGAGCATCTCTTGCAAATCCGGTATATCCCTGTCCTATAAAATATACCGCAAAATGTCTTCTAGGAGTTTCTAGGCTGTCTTTTAGGAGTTTTTAGGCTGCGATATGTGCGAGAGCAGAACAAATCCCCGTAAATTGTTGACAGAACAACATAAAGCCCCCTGGACTCAATACAAACTGCAATTGGGACATTTGTCCCGGTCGAGCTCTCGTGCAAGATCTGCCATGGGCAGGGAGGTCACAGCTCCGCCACTCGCTGCCGAACCACCACGAAACCACCGCCCACACGCCATCGCCTCTCCAGCCTCGGCTACGGCCAGCGGCCAGAGCTCGCGTCTCTCGCAGCAATGCCTCCTTGCGCGGCAGCAGCTCGAGCAGCGACGGCAGGTGGATATAGCAGATTCGGCCCCAACTATGCAGGAGCCCGCATTTTTTTTTACAAACAAGTGATTTTCCAGTATGTTTGCGCGCTGCAACTCCTCTTCACAGACATTTCCACGGCATAGTTCCGGGCTTGGTTGCGTTCTTTTATCTCTCCGATAGAAAAAAGAATGGATATACTCAAACACGTGCTTCTACGTCCATTAAGATAAATATATAATTCCAAACAAGACAAACACATATATACTTCACCTCAGAAAGTGGGTTAAGCCTAGCATACATGCACAAACAATGATTGGATTTCTAACCCCACTAATAAATTAGGATTTCTTAACCAACCAGGAGAGATGATACTACAGAGACAAAAATTTCAGAACACTTATAGGCACCAGCACAATAAGAGCAACATTGACCACCTTCTGCATGTTATGCAGCCTCCTGTGGAAATTTGCCAAGTCCTCCTTGCAACGCCTGCAAAGAGCCAATGTGTTAGAAGATACAAAGTTACCTATTATTATTATTCACAACTTACACACAAGTATTATTACATATTGTTCTGCAACTAGGTTTATCTTAGAAAAAACACATATGAGCACTACTTTGCGTCTAAAAAACTAGAGTAGCCTTGCTCAATAAACATCGTCCAGAAACAGTACAGTAGGGTAAAAAGGCTCGTTCAGTTGTATACTGTATTAAGGAATTTACCTCTCAACTAAATCCATATCATCCAAATTCTTGGATATATCCTTCATACTCTGGTCAAACTCTGCAGTCATGTGCTTTATTTCCTCGCGCTGTTTGGCCAGCGTTTTATCATCATCAGAATAAACCACTTGACCCCCCTATAAAAATTTGAAGGACATGTGTTACAAATGCTGGAAATTCATAAAGAAGTTGCAATACAGTGAATACATCACGGATGCCTCTCAAGGCGGATGAAAGATGCAATAAATTCACCATCCGAACATCTCACCATCCGAACATCCGCCAAATCTAAATAAGTGTAAACACTAGTGACTTAATAAAGGAACATCTCACCATCCGAACATCCACTAAAAAGTAGTACTCCCTCCGTCCCAAAATTCTTGTCTTAGATTTGTCTAAATACGGATGAATCAAGTCATGTTTTAGTATTAGATACATCCGTATCTAGACTAATCTAAGACAAGAATTTTGGGACGGAGGGAGTACAAGGGTGATTGATTTCTCTAAAAAGATGATACTAGAGGGGGGAAAGGCGCAAAACCGCACCAGCTGGGATCAGATCTAACTTGGGGTGACTGATTTCTCTAACAAGTTGTAAATTAGATGAAACTGGAGAAAAATTAGAGCAAAACCGCACCAGCGGGGATCGGATCTAACATGGATTGCGAGAAATCGAACAGAGCTACTTACCGTGCCACCGTGGGACATGAGGCGAGAACCCGCCGCCGGCGAGAGCGCGTGGACCGGCCCCATACGGGGGGCCACCGGCGGCGACCTGGCACCGAGGGCCGGCAACTTCCTGACGAGGGAGCGCAGCGCCATCAGGTCTAGCGGCGGCGGCGGCGGCGGCGGCGGCGGATTCTAGGGCTGGCTGGCTGGACTGGTTTCGTTTATCAGGGAGGAGATACGAACAGAGATATATATATGCCAAGAGTGAACGGGCAACTCGATCCCGATAAAGAAATCTTCTGAAGTGCAATAATTAGAAAAGGAGTTCTCATTGAAAAAAGAAACAAAAAAGTTATCGTAGAAAAAAAGATAGAAAGATACGTGCCTTAAGCCGACCGTGCGGCGGGGCCATCCACATCAAAAACATCACGGTCGACTTAAAAAAGATAGAAAGTTATCGTAGAAAAAAAGACGAAAGAAACCTTTTTAAGCCGACCATGCGGCGGGGCCGTCCTCATCAAAACTCGCCGTCCACATCTAGCCAACTCTGCTCCCCCGTCGCCGGCAAACCCTAGCCACCACCACCACAGCGAGATGGGGCTCTTCTCCGGCGCCGGCAGCAGCAAGGCCAAGGGCAAGGCTTTCGCCGTCCCCTTCCCATCGGAGCTCCTCCCGCCCCCGCCAGCACCGGCTCGCCGGCAGAGGCAGCACGTGAACATGCCAGTGCATCAGGCGGAGTGGCATTGGCAGCATCGCGCGCCTCTGTCGTACCCCGACGTCATCCTGGCGCACGACTGGCATCTGGATCCGGAGAGGATCCCAGTGCCGCCGGTGCCGCGGTTGGCTAGGGCGCACGCGGAGGAGGTGCGGCGCCGGTGGGCGCTGCTGATGCCGGAGCAGCGTCGCAACGACACCTACGCCATCGACTCGCCGAACTGGAAGCGGTGGTTCGCCTTCGAGCACGAGGAGGCGAGGCGCCGCGGCGTGCGCGAGGTCGACCGCAGCCTGCCGCCGCCCCTGCTCGTCGTCCGCAAGGAGGACCAAGCGGCGGAGGACGCCTACCAGGCGGCCCCTCCGGCGATCTACCGCGAGAGCGAGGAGGACGAGCGGTGCAGGGTGGAGACGGCGGAGAAAGAGGAGGCCCGGTACGAGACGACCATGGCGCAGGCCATTGCCCTCTCTGTGGCCGGCGACTACATGGTGCCGCCGGTGGCCCCGCCGCCCCGCCCCAAAGCCGCGTCAGGGCCGAGCAGGAGCCCGAGCCGGAGCCGTCCTCGATCGAGCGCTACTCCTGGACGGGAGTACTGTGTGAGTGGGTGTCCGCGCCACCGGTTTGAATGGGGGCGACACTGGCGCAGGAGGCGGCCTACCTTGAGATGTGGCGCCAACGACGACTGGCCGAGGAGCGTCGTCGCGGCAAGTACGAGGAGATGCTCGAGCACGACCTTGAGGAGAAGCAGCGCGAGGCTGAGGAGGAGACGCGCCAGGCTGCGGCTGCATAGATGGCCGCACAGCCCCCCGCGCTGGCACTGCCCACGCCGGAACAACTGCATGCGGCCTACATCGCCGCCGCCTGAAACACGGCGTTCCCCTAGGCCGACCCTGCGCCGACGCTCATTGACCCCGAGGAGGACGACGACACCTAGGGTTGTGCGCTCCCTCGTAGTTTAGGTAGTTTTTATTTTTCTTAAATGCTAATGTGGACGCGTGGACTCTGGCCGGCCTTCGTGGCCGACTGTAATGTTTAATTAATGTTGTTTTTTTAAAAATATGCATGCGTTCTTTTTTTCTAACGCCGTCAAAATGGATCGGGCTAGCTTTGGACGCACGTACCGACCCAAACGCGAAAGCGGACGTTCGTGCCCGCCTGGCCGACCCAAACGGACAAGTAGCGGACAAAATTGTCATCAAACGTTGGTCCGTTGGAGTCGCTCTTACGACATGTGGTCAATTTGCTTGCCGTGAGGCCAACTCCACCGCGCGACCATATCCTTTCCGCCCCCGTCCGTTTGGGGTAAAAGGGACAAAAAACGCGGCCCAGCGCGCAGGAGCAAACGGACATTTGTCCGCTTTGTGTCCGCTTTCGACCCATCCCCGGCCCAAACTTGCGTTGGTTTTGGGGTGAAACGGACAGCGCGCGGACGGGCGGGACGCGCGCGCTTGTCCTCCCCTGGCCCGCCTGTCGGTGGGAGAAACCAACCCCCCCCCC
>NC_041382.1:16804988-16809773 GCF_002162155.2 Triticum dicoccoides
CGCCATTTCCCCCAAACCCTCCCACGTCCCTCCCGCCGCCCCCCTCTCTCCCCCGTCCATGGCCGACGCCCCGCCGAGTTCCGGCGGCCTGGCCGTCGACCCGACCGCAAAGGTGAGGAAGAAGGCGGCTAAGAAGCCGCGGTCGGAGTACACGCCGGAGGAGATCGCCAAGTTGGACGCGGAATCGGCAAAGAGGAGGGAACGGAGAGCGGCCGTCAAGATGAATGCCGCCGCGGCCAAGTTCGCCGCCCAGCGCGAGGAGCTGGAGGCCGCTGCCGACGAGAAGGAGGACCTCGTCAACAAAGCGCACGCCATCCTCATGCTTGGCATGGGCCGTCCGGCGGGGTTCCATGCAGTGGCCGCCGGCCCGACGAGCATAGGCTCGTCGGTCGCCCGGCCTATGCACTGCCAGTCGCCGACGTCGCGCGTCGCGCCCATGTCGCCCGGCTTTCCTCCGCCCAGGCACGACGGCCAGACCCTTTTCTCGGCGTCGCCGGACGTGGGCTTGTTCGCACCGTCCATACCACGCCCCGCGGCCGTCATCGACCTCAACGTGACGCCTGGGTCCAGCAGCGGCAGGCGGCCTTCCGTGGAGATGCAACGAAAGCAGGCGCGTGCACCGTTCACGGGCACCATGCCGGCCCCCCGCGTGTTGTTTGAGGAAATGCCAACCTCAACGCCGACGGTGGACGACCCCTTCTACAACCAGTACATGGAGGACGTGATCTTCCAGGGTGGGCATGGACGTGCTTACGATCCCGATGAGACCCAAAGAGACTTGTTGTTGTTGATCGTGTTCACTTGTTGTTGATCATGTCGTAGGCATTTCAATCTTTGGAGGCATTTAAGGCCCGGCACAATGACAAGCCATTCACTCTTACGCATTGTTGGACGATCATCAACAAGTACCCCAAGTTCAAGGATCAATATCGTAAACTTCAAAGGAAAATAGGCAAGAAGACTGCCAAGTTCGCCGGAGGTGGGGATGGCGAGGCGTTGAAGAGGCCGAGGGGCAAGACCAACTCCAAGGTGGACGACATCCGTGACGCCTCATCCATGGCCTTGCATGAGACATTGCATGGCATGATGTCACATAAGGATGTGAGGGACGAGAAGAAGCGGCAAAGCAAGGACGAGCAAATGAAGCAATACCTAGATCTCCAAAGACAGAAGCTTGAGATGGAGGAGGCGGCCAAGAAGAGGAAGATAGACATGGAGGAGGCGGCCCGGCAAAGGCAGCTCGACATGGAAGAGGCCGCCCGGCAAAGGCAGCTCGACATGGAAGAGGCCGCCCAGCAAAGGCAGCTCGAGATCGAGGCCGACAACGTCAAGGCCAGGCAGAGGCAGCTCGACATCGAGGCCACCAATGCCGCCACCAAAGCAAAGGAGGTGGCCCTAGCGATCATGAGCGTGGACTTGTCGAAGATGAGCGACAAGACAAGGGCCTGGTTCGAGGCCAGGCAGAAGGAGATGCTCGACGCCGAAGGCCTGAACTAGGTCGTCCGATCGGTGTGGCCGTTCTTTTTGGAGGCTGGCATGGTTGCCGCCCGCCCGCTGGGCCGCTGACATGGGCGCCGGTGAAAAAACATTCATTTTGGAGGCCGGCTGTGTTGCCGGCCGCTGGCTGTGTTGCCGGCGAGGACAACTATTCATTTTGGAGGCTGGCTGTGTTGCCGGCCGCTGGCTGTGTTGCAGGCGATGGTCGTGTAGGCCGCTGGCTTTGTTGCCGGCGTGAACTGGGGCTTGGCATTTGAAACGTCCTTTTTTTTAAAACTAGACGCGGACACAATGGGGCAAAAGGATGCGTCCGCGCGCTGGGCGCACGGCCGACGCATCCCAGGACAGGCCCGGACACGACCCCAAATCCCTACCCAAAGGGACAAAATCCGGACAAAACGGACGTCCGTTTGGGGTCGCGCGGTGGAGTTGGCCTGAGACTTTCTCCAATACGCTTAAGTTTCTGCATCAGTTTAACGATCTTGCATCCCTAGCGGTCCACCAACGTCATCCAACAACAAATCACAGAAAACGCTTTCGTCACGGTCACGGTTTCAATAGATTTCTCTCGAAACCACGCGGGTCTTAGTCCATACCACCGCTCCCTTTCTGGTCTCTTTTTACAACACACAAAGTTTTTCTATTGCAAAACGATAGTAAGTTTTATATAATGAAGAGACAAACCGCGCCGTCCGGACATATCTTGTCATCCTGCGGTTCTGCACCGATCCGCAACATGGTCCAGACACACTTACTCCCGCAAACCCAAGGCAAAGTAAGGGCTTTGCGGGTGTCCGGACACGTCCGCTTCTGACCACCTGGCCCACCAAATACCCTTCCCCTTGCCCGAGCACGTTCCTGCCCAGCGCCAGCTGCTCACATTCATCCTGGAGCGGCCACTCTGTAATGACACCAGCCAAGAGCGAACGTGGCTTCTCACTGGCTCCCGGATTGAAGCGGCGAACCGTCGAGGCACCGCCTCCGACGCATTCCGGTGTCCGCGTCTATTCATTACCGGAGACGCCTTACTGGACGGGACGTGATGTATATCTATCACGCATGTCCAATGCCCCGTCCATCCGGATGCGCAACTAAGCAGGCCCACCGTGCATTAACGCATCCGAATGCCTCGCATCACCGGAATCTGCTATTTAAAGGCGGCCACACCCGGCTAACTCCACCCCACAACAGAAGCCAATCCACACCCTCCTCCCTTGCACCACATCCGCCATGACTGTGGATGGCAACGCTCGATGGGAGAGCCTTTCAACGGAGATGAAGCAAGAGGTGGCCGCCCTTGCGGCTGCCTGCAGAGCCGTCATGCCAGGTGGATCGAGGCCGACATTCTAGCCAGCTCGCCCGAGGTCTTGAGGATGACGCCACGATGGAAACGGGCTCCGATGACACCGCCCCGGAGACTACGCCTGTGCATGCCAGCTTCACCATGGAGTAGGAGCAGGCGCACTTCAACACCGCCATGGCGGGGGAGCAGTCTGTGTCGGTGCCTATGTCAGTTTTCCAGCAGACACGGGAGGAACATTCGTACAACTTGTTCCTCCTCGAGCAGCACCGGCTGGCCGAGGGCCAAATCAACAGCGAGCGCTCAAGCGAGGAGGCCGGCTGGTCGTGGGCCAAATCAAACATCGTAGCAGAGCAGTGTGCGATCTATGAGGCTGCCCGCGCTCAAGGCGCTGCTCGGCAAGAACAGGCCACCGCTGAGGCGTAGCTACAAGAGATTGCGAAATAGAACAAGGTCAGCTGCACGTCCTACACACCACCGCCGAAATATTGGGCGGCCCGGTGGGACGACGAGAGCATCGGCGCCTTCATTTCCATCATAGACGTCACATCTACGGTGACGTACAAGGCACAGACTCCTCCGAGGATAAGTAGAGCATGGGAGGCTGCGGGGCCTTGTGTCCCATGTGGGCCGGTCTATCTGCATGTTCTACTCTTCCTCGCCGACGACCACACCTTCACTTTATGGGTCTTACCGCCGGTGCTCATGGAAACAACGCATGGAGGACGAGGTCACAGGAAGGAAGCAACAAAGGGCTTGAACGCCGGACGCCACCGCAGTGTAGGTTTAGGTCCGCCCCCTTTTTAAAATGAAAATTGTCCAGATTGTAATGAATGTCGTCTGGTTTGTATGAATATCATCCTAATTGCATGAATTTCGTCCAGTTAAAAAATTTGTTCGAAATGTATAGCGATAGCATTGGATGGCCGGGTCCCGCATCACTATTTGTGGACTGGTCCCCCTGTCCACGGACGGATGTAGGAGAAAACATCTGGGTCAGCATGTTCTATTCCTCCTCGTCGGCGACCGCACCTTTACTTCATGGGTCTTATCGCCGACGCTCATGGAGACGGTGGTTGAAGAACGCGGTCGCACGAAGGAAACTACACACTACAGGAATCAACTACTTTGCCGTCTGCTAAGGCAGACAACAAAGGCATGGAAGGCGGACGGCAAACTACATTGCCGTCTGCCGCGGACGGCAAAAAGCGCCGACAAAGAAAGGATCGGCAAAGACCTTCTTTGTCGTCTGCTTCCTGACACGGACGGCAAATGAGCCTTTGCCATCAGCGGCGGACGGCAAAGAAAGCCGACGGCAATAAGTTCAATGTTAGTCCATTAGGTGGCTAACGGCAGTCTTTGCCGTCCGTGGCTGACGGCAAAGAGCATCAAGCCTTTGTCGTGTGCCACTGTAGGCAAACTGACCAAATGGGTCAGCTGCTAGGAAGCACAGGTGGTTGCCACGTGGCTTCTTTGCCGTCCGCCGCGGACGGCAAAGAGCCCGTTGCCGTCGGTGGCAGACGGCAAAGAGCCTGCATTGCCTCTTTTTTTCTATTTTTTCTTATACCCAATCATTTTCACAACAAATAGATGATACATATATATTTTTCACATGGCAAGTTCACAGCAAACATATGAGATATCCAACACATATAATTTCATCATACATGCATAGTTCCATCAACCATACTAGCAAGTTCCACATACATGCATCCAACCATACATATTACAATAGTGTCATCCTACCATACATGCATAGTTCATCGATACAAAAAACATAGTTCATCCAAACAAGCACTCCATCTATGCAAGCTTCCGTGAAGCGAATGAATTCTGCAAAATGAATTCTGCCGTTTCTTCTTTCTTCTTCTCCTTCTTCTCCTTCTTTTCCTTCTCCTCCTTCTCCTTCTCCTCCTCCTTCTTCTCCTTCTCCTTCACCTCCTTCTCCTTCTCCTCCTTCTCCGCCTTCTTCTCCTTCTCCTTCTCCT
>NC_041382.1:16816973-16825381 GCF_002162155.2 Triticum dicoccoides
AAATAATCTGAAAATTGGAGCAGAACCCACACATTAAATTATCTACCATGCAAAAAAATTGGAATATTTTGAATTTTTCTATTATTTGTTTTGATTTTTTTGCAGCACGGGTGCAAATGAGCCTGGACTCAAGAATGTATATTCAATATAAAAAGCATTCTATAATGTTTTGTACACAGCGAAGGCTGCGCGGAAACACAAAATTACCATAATGCAACCTCCATATTTTTTGTTTCTATTTTCTTCTTCCTAAGTCCCATATTTACAACAATTTAGATCAAGCAATTCAATGATTCAACAAATATTATATGAACCATTAATTAGGATAAATCAAATAATCTAATCAAATAAACCGTTTAAGTAAAAAATGATTTTTAAAGAAATTTAAACGCACCATCTTCTAGCAAGCTGCCAATGATGCTCGATGGGGTACTCCTTCAGCTGATGATGAGAGGTCCGGTCTTCAATATTTTCGTATGCCTAAAAAAGGCTTGAATGCGTGTTGTGTGCCTGCAATGCCTTACAATTGTGCTAGCTTCATAGTCAATGGGGTTTGGCATATACCTATCATCCACTATGATCATCTTGTGTAGGATCACACAACAACTCATGATATTTGCCAAGACATCCTTGTTCCAGGAATAAGTAGGCCACGAGACATTGGAAAACCTTGCTTGTAACACTCCAAATATCCTTTTATTGCCTTTCCTCTTAGATTCTTGCGCCTTCATGAAATGCGTATATTTCCTGCTCTCGGGATTTGAAATTGAATTCACAGATGTTGACCAAGATGGATAGATGTCTTCGGCTAGATAGTAGCCTTGGTCATACTTATGGCCAGACCAGCATGAAGTTGCAAGGTGGAGAAGTACCACAAGCTAACCTTTGCAAATAGATGAGATCTCTGCAAGATATTGATGTCATTGTGATACCTAGACAACCCAAACTAGCAGTGCTAGATCCAAAAATCTTCAGAGGCAACAACTTTCAAAATTATTGCTAGATCCTTGCGATGCCTGGTGAACTGGTTGTGCGAAGCCGCACAACAATTCTTTCACCTCCAGCCATACAATCAGCACTCCCTAGCATCCTAGGCCAGTCTTTTGCTCCATGCATCTCTTGAAGCTTTGTCATGTCCTTGACATTGGGTGCGCAGATACTGCTCTCCATAAACTCTCACCACAGTTTCAGCAAATACTCTCGGGAACTTTATGATTGTATCTTTGGCGACAAACTGCGACGGTTAGGCATGCCGTCACCAACATATATACCCACATATAAGGAGACATGTCACCCATGTCTGAACCCACATGTAAGCAGCCATGTTAGCATCAATTGGGCCCAGATGTTAGCATTGTTGACCGGTCAAGCATGATGCTGTAGTTACTACTAAGGGCCATCATTGGTGATAAAACCACAGCGGAACCCACATGGAAGCAACCGTGTCAGCATCTGCTGGACCCATTCTCAGAATCTTTGATGGTCAAACCGACGAACCGATTAATGTTAATGGATTATCATCAAAATGATCTTAGGTGACAAATTTTCCTATCATACGAGACAATTTCGACTTTCACGGGAATGGTGTTTCGTGACAAAAATAGGTTTGTCACCTCAGACATGATCTAGAGAGAGGAACGCTCACGAAGACCTTCCGGTGGCCACCACCATCCACATTGAACCCGCCACCGCAAGTTGGAATGATCACCACAAGTACGAATACCAATGGCGGAGCACATCACCGCTGACTATCACCTTGCCGTATAAGAGCCCTATCCAGGCCCGTCGCCCCACAGGTCGACATGGCCGGAGTTGGAGCACGAAAGCCAGATCACCATCGCCGACGCGCACCCTCTCCCTCCCTTGGCCTCTTTGGCGGGATCATGTTGTTTCGAACTGGTGACCACAGGGTAAGGTTTTTAGTTGTGTTTTTAGTCCCCAATTGTCGGTAGTGAGGTGATGGAGCTGTCGTTGGCATGGAATAAGTCCTTCATGCCTCTTCCTTCTCATGATGGTACCTTTTGACAATGTTTGGAAGCGTGTGTCCCAGATCTGGTTCTCCAGATTGTTTTTTTCCTTTTTGCAGATTTGTCTTGGTGCCTTTGTTCTACGAAATGAACGGGGCGCATGTGTTTCTCCTGCTCTAGTTCCGACCGACGAAGGTTGGCCAGTTTCAGTATCAACCGGGAGCGTGTTCCCCGACTCCGTCTAGCCGTGTTCCCCGACTCCGTCTAGCCGGGCCAGGTGCGTTATACAAGCCATCTTCAATGCCTTCTTATCCGGAGCGGCGATTTTCTATGCAGATTGATGTTGCAAGAATCTTATGGTCTATATCAATGACTAATTCTAGGCGTAACTTTTACAAGCTATTGGGATTAAACAAGTTTACTACGCTAAGAAGGAAACCCAGATGTGACGACGAGTATTGAGTACTACGCTTTGTCTATGGATGCAAGAGGAAGAATACTTCGACACCCCAAAAAATTAGTTGTATTTGTATATTTTTAGAAAGTTGTTTTTTAGAGATTTCTGCGAAGTTGCTATTCTAAGGGTTCATGTTACTATTATATAGCATTTGGCATTTTCAAAGAAAAAAAATCCATACATAAACCAAAGCATGCATGTTCGGTCCTCCCTCCCCCTCAATTGATAGTGGGGTCAACAACATGCCCCGCGAACATGATCGCACCTGACACCTCCTCGATGACAAAGAAGGCAAAAGGATGGTCAGCAACGAAGGCCACACACCGCGACAGCGGAGGTAGGGCACTAGTCGTGCTACACGTAATCATCACAGTGGCAGCCGCGGCCTCGGTGCCTTCCTCGTTCACCTCGATGACGGCTTGGTGGATCACTTCCTGTAGAGCCAGCCTCCTCCTTCCCCCCGTCCCGTCCTCAACCACATCAGATAGGTCGGCCTTCCCTGGCTCTAAAGCCTCCTTGAGCCCCATGTCGCAGAGAATGTCGTTCATAGTCATGTCAAAGCTGACCTTGAATGTAGGCAGCCGGAAGTCGTCAACCTCGACGTCGCTCCTCGGCAGGTGCTTGCGCAAAAAGTCAGGGTCACAGGCAATCTGGTTGGCCAACCAACACAGCCCATCACGCGCGTCGGGGAGGAAGACACACATTGAGTAGACCGGCTGTGGCTGCGACTGCGCGGGCAAGGGGCCGCCTTGCTCGTAGCGCAGCTGGAGCACCTTGAAGCCATTGTGCCACGCGATTCTTTGCCTACCGAAGCCACGCATGAAGGACGTGTCGATGGCGGTGTTGTCAAGGCGGTGAAACAGATGGCGTTCCTCGTCGAATGGCATGTTCCACTTTCCCTTGAAGTACATGGCGTTGACAAGCACCAGGTCGGTGAGGTGGGACAACACGTCACGGCCAATCAGGGTGGGGATGAGGTCGTTCATCAACGCCGCCACCCATGCGTTGATCTTCTCCTTTGCCTCCTCCGGCTGCACGTACATAACGATAATCATCATATATCTACATGCCACAATCAATCATAATAGAGTACTATTAATTGTGTTGCACATCGTTGTGCTAAAGCAGCTCTTCAACTAGAGAGTGTTGTAAATTACTCTAATATAATCTCTGGTTTTCTAAGCTGCAATTTGCTCTCAGATGCATTGCCACTGAATGAATAAAATGCCGAGAGGAGCTTCAAAAAATCATATATCTACATGCCACACATCTCAGAGTGTGCAAAACCGAACCGAAAACCAAAAACCAAACAAAAAATCAAACCAAATTGCATTTTTGGATTTTTTTTTCAGGTTTCGGTTTCAGTTTTGAAATATGAAAACCATTTGCGTTTCGATTTTTTCCATTAGAAAGCGAATACTGTTTGGTTAAACCGAATTAACCAATCGAAACTGATGTTTTTTGTGTTCAAAAGCGTAACGAGGTGCTATAGTTCAATATTTTCTAACCCATTAGTGCTTCAGTTTACATGATTAGCCTGACTACTTATCCAATGTCTCTTCTTTATCCTTTTCTACTTGTTTCTTTTCTCATTATTGATATATATCATGTATTTACACATGAAAAAGTTATCTGTTTGCCAAAAAATTCATGTCAACCTTGGTTAATTTGGTCATTCATTACCGAAACCAAACTGAAAGTGAAGGGCTATTACTGAATCCGAACCATATCTATGTATGAAACCATATAATCCAAAGTATAAAAACTGTAGAAATCATAAACCGTATAAATCGTGCCGAACAAAAAAAAACCGAATGCACACGACATGTGATCACTTCCGGGGTCCGGCCGCTATTCACTGACCTGCTTGTGGAAGTTAACTGGGCGGATGACGGACTCGTACCACTCGGTGGCGACGTCGCGGAAGGCGGGGCGGAGGGGCACGGTGGTGTCGTGCCACACGCCGCACCCGAAGTTGATGCGCTGGCCGCCCGTCTGGGACCGGTCAGCGAGGGCCTGCCGGGCCAGCGTGCAGACATGGAAGGTGTGGACGTCCCATGAAGGCACCCCGAGGACGCCGAGCAGCTCGTCGAGGGTGCGCTCACGCGCGCCGGTGGCCCACAGCGAGAGCGCCGCGTAGAGGCACAGCGGCGAGAAGACCAGGTTGCCGCTCCTATCGGCGTCGGCGGCGAGGCGCTTGTTTAGGCGGAGGGTGAAGGCCTGCAGGCTGTCGCGGGCAGCGGCGCGCCCGGCCTCCTCCCACTGGGCTATGGCGGCGCGCTCGTCCTCGACCCATTGGGCTAGGTCGTCGGCGTGATCGACCTCGGATTTGGGCAACATGGACGCCCACCTAATGGTCGTGGCAGCAGTCAAGGCGGTGAAACAGATGGCGTTCCTCGTCGAATGGCTTGTTCCACTTGGCCTTGAAGTAGATGGCGTTGACAAGCACCTGGTCGGTGAGGCGGGACAACACGTCACGGCCAATCAGGGTGGGGATGAGGTCGTTCGTCAACGCCGCCACCCATGCGTTGATCTGCTCCTTTGCCTCCTCCGGCTGCATGTACATAACGATAATCATCATATATCTACATGCCACAGTTCAATCATAATAGAGTACTATTAATTGTGTTGCACATCGTTGTGCTAAAGCAGCTCTTCAACTAGAGAGTGTTGTAAATTACTTTAAGGGCAGTTGCAAAGAGTTTAATCCTCTAGAGGGTCCAATCCCTGCGGGTATTGGAGCACGAAAGCCAGATCACCATCACTGTCACGCACCATCTCCCTCCCTTGGCCAGGGATCATATTGTTTCGAACTAGTGATCATAGGGTGAGGTTTTTAGTTGTGTTTTTGGTACCCAATTGTCAGTAGTGAGGTGGTGGAGCTGTCGCTGTCGTGCAATAAGTCCTTCATGTCTCCTCCTTCTCATGATGGTGCCTTTTGACAACCTTTGGAAGCGTGTGTCCGAGATCTGGTTCTCCAGATTTTGTTGTCTTTTGCAGTTTGTCTAAGTGGCTTTGTTCTACCGACTGGATGGGGCGTATGTGTTTCTCCGGCTCTGGTATCGACCGACGAAGGTTGGCCAGTTTCAGTCTCAATCGGAAGTGTCGGTGTCAAAACCGGCGGATTTCGGGTAGGGGGTCCTGAACTGTGCGTCTAAGGCGGATGGTAACAGGAGGCGGGGGACACGATGTTTACCCAGGTTCGGGCCCTCTCGATGGAGGTAATACCCTACTTCCTGCTTGATTGATCTTGATGATATGAGTACTACAAGAGTTGATCTACCACGAGATCGAAGAGGCTAAACCCTAGAAGATATCCTATGATATGATTGTTGTTGTCCTACGAACTAAACCCTCTGGTTTATATAGACATCGGAGGGGGCTAGGGTTACACAGAGTCGGTTACAAGGGAGGAGATCTACATATCCGTATTGCCAAGCTTGCCTTCCATGCCAAGGAGAGTCTCATCCGGACACGAGACGAAGTCTTCAATCTTGTATCTTCATAGTCCAACAGTCCGGCTAAGGGATATAGTCCGGCTGTCCGAGGACCCCCTAATCCAGGACTCCTTCAGTAGCCCCTGAATTAGGCTTCAATGACGATGAGTCCGGCGCGCAGATTGTCTTCGGCATTGCAAGGCGGGTTCCTCCTCCGAATACTCCATGAAAGATTTTGAACACAAGGATAGTGTTCGGCTCTGGAAAACAAATTTCACATACCATCGTAGAGAGAATAATATTTCCACAAATCTAATCTGCTGACAACTTTTCATAACATGACATCACACCACGGCCTGGTCATTATTCGAACCGTTTTCTCAACCAGCTACTGCACATATTGTGAGGCGGTTTTCTTGGCACGTCTTGTCGAAGCAAAGATCATGCCCCCTTATCACGGGATTCTCATCAATACAGGTGTGGGTAACCCAACCGCGCCATCAATTACGACGCTTGGGGAATAAGCGAGTTTTACCAGGCAGGTGGGGAGGCGTATAGTTTCTTCCGCCTTTATAAAGGGACAAGGATTCTTCTTTTCACTCACGCCTTCTTCCTCCTTGCTCATTCATTCTTGCGCACTCGAGCTCCAGCACCCAAGTTCGCATTTTCCCCTCAAACCACTCCAAGCATGTCCGGAGCGGGAGGTAAGTGGATGGTCTCCTCTGTTACGGAGGAGGACATCACAAAGCTACGGAGAGCCGGATATCTGGCACCGGATATCGCACACCGGCTGCCAGATGCGGGGTAGATCATCCCTACTCCAGAGCCCCATGAGAGGGTGGTTTTTCTTACCCACTTCATCCGCGGACTGGGATTTCCCCTCCACCCATTTGTCTACGGGCTCATGTTCTACTACGGGCTGGACTTTCACGATCTGGCCCTCAATTTCATCATCAACATCTCGGCATTTATCGTCGTGTGCGAGACCTTCCTCCGCATCAAGCCCCACTTCGGCTTGTGGCTGAAGACCTTCAATGTTAAACCGAAGGTGGTGGTCGGCCAGCAAGCAGAGTGCGGAGGCACCATGGTGGGAAAAATGTCCAACGTCACCTGGCTCGAAGGCTTCTACGTGGAGACCATAAAGGGGTGGCAATCGGGGTGGTTCTACATCACCGAGCCGCGCGACACGAACTGGGTGGCGGCCCCCGAATTTTGATCCGGAATCCCCATGCGGCTCACCTCTTGGAAAGAGAAGGGCCTATCATGGGGTTCCTCGGTAGAGCTGACCAGACTCCAGACCTGCGTCAAAAACATGATGAGCAAGAAAATTAAGCTCGTCAACATGGTTCAAGTCATGCTCTTCCGCCGGATCCTCCCGTGTCAAAGACGGCATTCAATTTGTGGGAGTTCGACCCGGCCGAGCACCAGACGCTGCGAGAGCTCTTCGACACGACGCACAAGGACGTCTGGAAGGTGCTGTTCAAGGGTGCCAAGGTACCTCCTCCCCTTAGCGAGGACTGCGGACTCAGTGCAAAGCACCCTGCCAATCCGGTAAGTCTTTTATATCTCATAAGATGTTCATTTTCCCCCGTTTAACCATGCGTGGGATCTAAGCCTCCATGCCATTTAACATGACTGGGTAGACACAGCGGACCAGATCGATGCATGCCGGGCGTGCCGGATGGCATCACAACGGATTTACAACTGTGTGTGCTTATCTATCTATCTGTCTGTATATGATATGTGAACATAATGCGTAATTAGTTTCATTTTTCTTTTCCTGATCCATCCATTCACTAGTGTTACAAATAACAAAGCGTTTGTGGTTGATTAACGTCGCCGGCAACAGCAGCCATCCATCCACTAGGGATACCCATCAGGCATCCAAGGATGGAGGGATTGGATTGCGCCATCTAATCGATCCGCGGCACGGCCTTCTTTCCGGCCATGGATCACCCCTCTAGAGCTTGTTTTCTCCACCACACTGCCATCTCTATATACACAAGAGATAGACATTCATCCGCGTGCGGGGTGCGCGTGCGGCTTAGAACTTAGAAACTTGGGCGAGAGGCGATGAAAACATATCAGTACTTGACTAAGGAACTTGAAAATCTCTCAACTCTCTATGTCTGAAGATTTTAGCATTAGCATTTCTCTATGTCCAAAGCGAAATCTCTCAACTATCTATCTCTGAACATTTTTAGAACTAGTGATTTATCAAAGTGTAAATGAGTCTCTCAAATATGTATCTATATATATGCACGTTCTATCCTCCCCCCGCACGCGTCAATTGATCGTGGGGTCAAGAACATGACCCGCAAACAGGATGGCACCAGATACCTCCTCGATGATGAAGAAGGCAAAAGGATGGTCAGCGACGAAGTCCACACGCAGCGGTGGCGGAGGAGGTGGCGGAGCTGCGTCTTGACTACACAGGAAAGTGTTCATCATGGTGGCAGCCGTGGCCTCGGTGCCTTCCTTGTTCACCTCAATGATGGCCCTGTGGACCACCTGCTCCAACCTCCTTCTTTCTCCGGTGCCATCCTC
>NC_041382.1:16830369-16831009 GCF_002162155.2 Triticum dicoccoides
ACCATTGCGACCGAACTGACTACACTCGACTAATGAAAGAGCCAACACTGCTGCATTAACTGAAGAGTTTGCAAATTTAGTGGACCACACATCTCTGGGAACAGCACCACGGAATTTCAACAAACTAGTTTCTACAGGTTCTGGATACCGGCAAAATGGTTTATTTGTACAAGTTTGCTTCAAAGTTACAAATGGAAAATCACCATACATAAAAAAAGGGCACCAGGGTCCTGCTGTTATTACTTCAACTTGGCAGCTGTTAAGCATTGGGATACCTGTGAAGCAAAAACTATCTGCATCAGAATCTGACTCTCTCTGCTCATCACTGAAATGATAAAACTATCGATTCTCAGCTAGTTAAAATGTAAAAGAATTCGTGGTTTTAAGTAACTTATTCCAGAATCATTTTAGGAATATATCAGATAAAGGCAACAGAAAAGTTAGACGAAAAGTGAAATTGAAGAACCGTTTAGACTTCTGTACTCGTTAATTTTCCACTTCCATTGTTGATATGATCTTAAGGTTTTTAACGACTTAGGGAAAATTAAGTGTTTAGTGATCGATGCCTCTATCTCTGAAGGAAATTCTGAGCCAGTGAGAGTATCAGTACGATTAGGAGTAGGATATCATTGAATGAGGG
>NC_041382.1:16832924-16846404 GCF_002162155.2 Triticum dicoccoides
GTAGGAGTAAGGCTGAACGCCGCCTGCACACCCCTGGCCGCAACCATCGGGAGCCTCGCCGCTGCCACGCCACACGGGCTTTGCCCGGCGACACCTCTGGTCGTGGCAGAGGGAGGGGAGGGGATGTGGGGAGGAGGGCTCGATGGAGCCGGCGGTCTCCCCGGTGTGGCGTGCCGCCGCCGCACGGAGGAGGTCGTGAGGGTGCGTTAGGTCAATAAGAGAATGATTGCAAGCAATAGACTGTTCTACAGTGCAAAACGTTGGTATCGAATTGAGAGTCATTTGGGAACCACAGTGTAAAAAAAGATAAAATGCATTTTGATCTTCTCGGCCATTGGAAGCCGTCGATGAAATGTCATTTGCTAGCCATCCAGCGTGTGACATACGAACTTTCTCAAGGTTCAAAGCCTCTGCCACGCTACCGGGTTGTCATGGTACTTGAGTAGAATGGCGATCTTCAGATGCAGAGCCCGCCGATCGGAAGCAACACCAAGACTATCACTATGTTGCACGGGCAGTTGCAGTAGGGCTTCGATTTTGTTACGATTGTTGATTGTATTGAACCGGCGGAGAAAGAGTATAATGAGCATCGCCCCTTCACTACACACTGACATAACATGTTTCAACAATTGTGAAAGCATTTTTGTATAAGATTTCACATTCTCCTTAAAGCATCTCTAGCAGATCGCCTAAAAGCTAGTACTATTCAGGCCAAAACAATTCATTTAAGGTAAGTCATGGTCCACATATATTTTCTGGTTGCACTTAAGTCCTTGTTAGAAATTCCCATTTTCAAGTACAATCTTCTTTCCCTACTTGAAAAACTCTATCAGGGCTTGGCTAGAAAACATGGGTGATAACAAGGAAGAAGCCACACTTGACGAGGTTGTTAGAATTATTGTTTTCCCTTCTAAGACACCATCATGTAACTACTGGACTGAATGATGTGGGCCATAGTATTGCAGAATGATGCCACATCTCCCTAAAACTTTGCAATCATAATTCAGTAACCATTTGTTAAGGTTAACTAGATGATACCCCGCACGTTGTTGCGGGAACTGTAGCAAGAAAAATGGGTATATTAGGGAAATGAAATACAAATTATTGGGATATTCTTGTTAACCATGTCGTCTCTCAGCTAAAATAGAACTATTTCATGTGATCGAACAATGCACAATTGGCTAGAAAAATACATAACATTCCTTTAAAAAACATGTGAACATTAGTGGTTTCAGTTCCCAATGACAAAATATAGTGACCCCACCAAGCATTTGTGCATCGGAAACATCTCGCGCACAAGGAACAAATAAATAGACCGAAAATAGGCATTAATGATTTGCTTGGGGGTTGTAATTACTCTTAGTTGCTCACATCATAGCTCACTGATTATCTTCATCTGGCAAAGACAATAAACAACCTCCTCCATTAACAGGAATAGAACGGGGACACTTGAAAAATGGAATAGGAATAGTGTGTAAGAATAGTTGATGATGGTGAGAGCATAAATTTCTAGTTCAATTTGTACCATAAATTCTGCAAACAAAAAATCAACCTTTACTAAATTTACTTGAGGTAATATTATAAAACAATTAGCATGAAAAAATAAGTATCATAATGAAATAAAATGATGATACAATTTTGACTTAATAATGCAAGACCAGTCATGGGACAAAGGTTTTAAATTTAGCATGGTGATGAACTTTGAGTCAATAAATAAACATGACAATCCATCTGCACATTATGCATTTTATCTATATTTTCCAATTAAAACTGTAAGTCTGTAATAGTCCTGGTTTGGGAAGTCATGATAACCTGTTCCAAATCAACGACGTGTACGTAAACCTAACAGCTATGACAGTGAAAAGAAAACAGTGAAGTAAATCTTACCGAATTCGCAAAGCCAGATGTAATTGGATCATCTCTATCAAGATAAATTTCTTGTAGTCGATGCCCACCTCCGGCACAAGAAGGCGGCCGCCACCGCCATGTCCGGGGCCGCCTCCCTGACACCCAAGTGATTCGAGCCAAGCTGCTGACCTTTGTCAAAATGGTGCATATCAAGCCCTCCTAGACAAAACGTGCCTAGATCGAGCCTAATCGCCCTGTCGTTGTCGTCCACCTGCCGCCGACGCGCCTCCGAGGCAGTCGCCGTCCATCTCCGCGGTTGTAGGAGTAAGGCTGAACGCCGCCTGCACACCCCTGGCAGCAACCATCGGGAGCCTCGCCGCTGCCACGCCACACGGGCTTTGCCCGGCGACACCTCTGGTCGTGGCAGAGGGAGGGGAGGGGATGTCGGGAGGAGGGCTCGAGGGAGCTGGCGGTCTCCCCGGTGTGGCGCGCCGCCGCCGTACGGAGGAGGTCATGAGGGTGCGTTAGGTCAATAAGAGAATGATTGCAAGCAATAGACTGTTCTATAGTGCAAAACGTTGGTGTCGAATTGAGAGTCATTTGACAACCGCAGTGTAAAAAAAGATAAAATGCATTTTGATCTTCTCGGCCATTGGAAGCCGTCGATGAAATGTCATTTGCTGGCCATCCAGCGTGTGACATACGAACTTTCTCAAGGTTCAATGCCTCTGCCACGCTATCGGGTTGTCGCGGTACTCGAGTAGAATGGCGATCTTCAGATGCAGAGCCCGCCGATCGGAAGCAACACCAAGACTGTCACTATGTTGAACGGGCAGTTGCAGTAGGGCTTCGATTTTGTTACGATTGTTGATTGTATTGAACCGGCGGAGAGAGAGTATAACGAGCATCGCCCCTTCACTACACGCTGACATAACATGTTTCAACAATTGTGAAAGCATTTTTTGTATAAGATTTCACATTCTCCTTAAAGCATCTCTAGCAGATCGCCTAAAAGCTAGTACCATTCAGGCCAAAACAATTCATTTAAGGTAAGTCATTGTCCACATATATTTTCTGGTTGCCCTTAAGTCCTTGTTAGAAATTCCCATTTTCAAGTACAATCTTCTTTCCCTACTTGAAAAACTCTATCAAGGCTTGGCTAGAAAACATGGGTGATAACAAGGAAGAAGCCACCCTTGACGAGGTTGTTAGAATTATTGTTTTCCCTTCTAAGACACCATCATGTAACTACTGGACTGAATGATGTGGGCCATAGTGTTGCACAATGATGCCACATCTCCCTAAAACTTTGCAATCATAATTCAGTAACCATTTGTTAAGGTTAACAAGATGATACCCCGCATGTTGTTGCGGGAACTGTAGCAAGAAAAATGGGTATATTAGGCAAATGAAATACAAATTATTTGGATATTCTTGTTAACCATGTCGTCTCTCAGCTAAAATAGAACTATTTCATGTGATCGAACAATGCACAATTGGCTAGAAAAATACATAACATTCCTTTAAAAAACATGTGAACATTAGTGGTTTCAGTTCCCAATGACAAAATATAGTGACCCCACCAAGCATTTGTGCATCGGAAACATCTCGCGCACAAAGAACAAATAAATAGACTGAAAATAGGCATTAGAGATTTGCTTGGGGGTTGTAATTACTCTTAGTTGCTCACATGATAGCTCACTGATTATCTTCATCTGGCAAAGACAATAAACAACCTCCTCCATTAACAGGAATAGAACGGGGACACTTGAAAAATGGAATAGGAATAGTGTGTAAGAATAGTTGATGATGGTGAGAGCATAAATTTCTAGTTCAATTTGTACCATAAATTCTGCAAACAAAAAATCAACCTTTACTAAATTTACTTGAGGTAATATTATAAAACAATTAGCATGAAAAATAAGTATCATAATGAAATAAAATGTTGATACAATTTTGACTTAATAATGCAAGACCAGTCATGGGTTTAAATTTAGCATGGTGATGAACTTTGAGTCAATAAATAAACATGACAATCCATCTGCACATTATGCATTTTATCTATATTTTCCAATTAAAATTGTAAGTCTGTAATAGTCCTGGTTTGGGAAGTCATGATAACCTGTTCCAAATCAACGACATGTACGTAAACCTAACAGCTATGACAGTGAACAGAAAACAGTGAAGTAAATCTTACCGAATTCGCAAAGCCAGATGTAATTGGATCATCTCTATCAAGATAAATTTCTTGTAGTCGATGCCCACCTCCGGCACAGGAAGGCGGCCGCCACCGCCATGTCTGGGGCCGCCTCCCCGACACCCAAGTGATTCGAGCCAAGCTGCTGACCTTTGTCAAAATGGTGCATATCAAGCCCTCCTAGACAAAACGTGCCTAGATCGAGCCTAATCGCCCTGTCGTTGTCGTCCACCTGCCGCCGACGCGCCTCCGAGGCAGTCGCCGTGCATCACCGCGGTTGTAGGAGTAAGGCTGAACGCCGCCTGCACACCCCTGGCCGCAACCATCGGGAGCCTCGCCGCTGCCACGCCACACGGGCTTTGCCCAGCGACACCTCTGGCGGTGGCAGAGGGAGGGGAGGGGATGTGGGGAGGAGGGCTCGAGGGAGCCGGCGGTCTCCCCGGTGTGGCGCGCCGCCGCCGCACGGAGGAGGTCGTGAGGGTGCGTTAGGTCAATAAGAGAATGATTGCAAGCAATAGACTGTTCTACAGTGCAAAACGTTGGTGTCGAACTGAGAGTCATTTGGGAACCACAGTGTAAAAAAAGATAAAATGCATTTTGATCTTCTCGGCCATTGGAAGCCGTCGATGAAATGTCATTTGCTAGCCATCCAGCGTGTGACATACGAACTTTCTCAAGGTTCAAAGCCTCTGCCACGCTACTGGGTTGTCGCGGTACTTGAGTAGAATGGCGATCTTCAGATGCAGAGCCCGCCGATCGGAAGCAACACCAAGACTATCACTATGTTGCACGGGCAGTTGCAGTAGGGCTTCGATTTTGTTACGATTGTTGATTGTATTGAACCGGTGGAGAAAGAGTATAACGAGCATCGCCCCTTCACTACACGCTGACATAACATGTTTCAACAATTGTGAAAGCATTTTTGTATAAGATTTCACATTCTCCTTAAAGCATCTCTAGCAGATCACCTAAAAGCTAGTACCATTCAGGCCAAAACAATTCATTTAAGGTAAGTCATTGTCCACATATATTTTCTGGTTGCACTTAAGTCCTTGTTAGAAATTCCCATTTTCAAGTACAATCTTCTTTCCGTACTTGAAAAACTCTATCAGGGCTTGGCTAGAAAACATGGGTGATAACAAGGAAGAAGCCACACTTGACGAGGTTCTTAGAATTATTGTTTTCCCTTCTAAGACACCATCATGTAACTACTGGACTGAATGATGTGGGCCATAGTATTGCAGAATGATGCCACATCTCCCTAAAACTTTGCAATCATAATTCAGTAACCATTTGTTAAGGTTAACTAGATGATACCCTGCACGTTGTTGCGGGAACTGTAGCAAGAAAAATGGGTATATTAGGCAAATGAAATACAAATTATTTGGATATTCTTATTAACCATGTCGTCTCTCAGCTAAAATAGAACTATTTCATGTGATCGAACAATGCACAATTGGCTAGAAAAATACATAACATTCCTTTAAAAAACATGTGAACATTAGTGGTTTCAGTTCCCAATGACAAAATATAGTGACCCCACCAAGCATTTGTGCATCGGAAACATCTCGCACACAAAGAACAAATAAATAGACCGAAAATAGGCATTAAAGATTTGCTTGGGGGTTGTAATTACTCTTAGTTGCTCACATGATAGCTCACTGATTATCTTCATCTGGCAAAGACAATAAACAACCTCCTCCATTAACAGGAATAGAATGGGGACACTTGAAAAATGGAATAGGAATAGTGTGTAAGAATAGTTGATGATAGTGAGAGCATAAATTTCCAGTTCAATTTGTACCATCAATTCTGCATACACAAAATCAACCTTTACTAAATTTGCTTGAGGTAATATTATAAAACAATTAGCTTGAAAAATAAGTATCATAATGAAATAAAATGATGATACAATTTTGACTTAATAATGCAAGACCAGTCGTGGGACAAAGGTTTTAAATTTAGCATGGTGATGAACTTTGAGTCAATAAATAAACATGACAATCCATCTGCACATTATGCATTTTATCTATTTTTTCCAATTAAAATTGTAAGTCTGTAATAGTCCTGGTTTGGGAAGTCATGATAACCTGTTCCAAATCAACGACGTGTACGTAACCTAACAGCTATGACAGTGAAGGGAGAACAGTGAAGTAAATCTTACCGAATTCGCAAAGCCAGATGTAATTGGACTAAAGGTGTAGAACTGAACCTTATGCTTATCCACTGGAATTTTGGCAACATTTTTCAAACAATATATGCATGCTGTTTCACAGTACTATTTTTTTGGTCGATGCAAGACTAATTGGAAAGGATGGAGAAATATGTTCACCTTCAACTATTTTTTGTATCATCTTACTGAAACTGTTCAGGCGCATACTTGCCAACAATCTCGGGTGCGCATATATGCTGAAGTGACTCACAATGTTAAAATATGAGAATGATTGGAAGAGAACTAATCCAGACAAAAGCTTTTTTGCCCTGTAATCTAGCCAAAAGTAACCTGCAAACATCAAGATATTTCAATTATTTAGAAATGCGTTCAGAACGCATCAGTAATTACAAATAGAAGATGTGTTGAACAACAAAGGAGATTATGGGCGTCATATGATCAAAAGATATTTGCACATTTTTTGTAAGATAATTTCTTCAGAGGTCTTATTTAGCGACGGGCAATACAATCTGAAAATTAATGCAATCATGCCAACAAAATGGTGCAGCAAGAGTTACCTCTAGTGGACGGTGGCATCGTATATCACAAAGAAATTTAGTATAATAACATGAGTGATGCATCCTGTTAGAGCAAATATCAGGTCAATAACAAATCTGAAACTTGAAAGTATTATCTGGTATCTCGGGTGTACATATGCTCTTGAGTCTTGACTGCTAGTGTCACTTTTCATCGCAGCGGATCATGATACAGTTGTCCCAACAAAAAATCTGAGGCAGCAGCTCTCCTCCTTTTGACCAAGACAACAATTCCATCCGCTGATGCTAATGCTTGCTGCAGTGCACTCTAGTCGATTAGGTGTGCATGGTGACGGTAGTGCGTGGGACAGAGCATCGCAGAGCCCTGCATCGAAGGAGAATAAGAGGACGGATGCATGGGTGAGTTAAGCCGCGAATGTGCAGGAAATGGTCACTTGGTAAGAGCATCTCCAACAATTACGCTATCTTAGCCGCGTGCTGAAAAAACTGATTTTGTTGGTGTCTAGCCCTAGCTCTCCTCCTCACCTGAGCTCTCTCTCGCTCGCACAGACGTAGAAGAAAGAAGGAGGACGAACGAGGAGAACACAGCAAGATTTTGCCCGGCGCACATACGCCGCCGGCCGCACGAACGGCCACTTGATTTCTTTCCTGAGCACGTACTCAGCCACGGACAACAACACGGAGGATGTGACTTATACATTCATGCGCCAACGGCCACTACCGCTCCCGCAGCAACCCAGCTGCCCACCTCGCGCACGCCCCGTGCTCCCAGCTTCCACGCCAGCAGCGCACGCACGCCACGGTACGTGACTGGGTCCAGCGCCCGGCGCGGCCACACCCCCGCGCATCCGTCGAACCAACACGATCACACGCGAATTTCACAAAAAAAAAACACGATCACACGCGCACACACACATGCGATCACACACACACACACGGCTACATGTCTGATACAGACCAGACCATGCCCGACTCGTCTGGCACACGCACGCACGCGTGTCCGATGTGCCCTGGCCGCAGCCGCGGCTTATTCGTCTAACACTTTTTTGCGCGTGCGGAGCCGAAATGAGCGCCCCTGCAGCCGCGCAATAATCACGCACGCGGTATAATGGGTTCAGCGCACGGAGGAAAACAGCAAGGGAAGCTCTTATTTCGTGCGCAAGCTCCTGCACGCTGGACAGCGACGACTCGCACGCGACTTCACCAACCACCAAATCTGAGACCTCCAGGCACTGGCACCGCCGCCCGCACCTTCCCCATTTGCTCCGGCGAGCCGTCGGCGCTCCCCCCCGCCTATCCTCGTGCGCCGCCGCTGCTTCCTCCACCTCCTCTCGTCGCTGCCGTCCCTCGAGCGCATCATTCATTCGACGAACAGCGCCCGACGGCCCATTGCAGCTCGGCGCCCACAAGATGTTTGACAAAACGCTTGCAAGGTATGTATTGCTTCAACTGTATATTTTTAGATGAATTTGGTGCATGTTGTTTGTAATTTTATAAAATTACTGAAATTTAATATTGTAGATGAGTTCGTCCTGCAATTCTTGTAATGAAGAATTTGATATTCGAGGGGAGGAACTTGCAATGATCCTAGCTATGCACGTCAATAAAAAGCCGAAGCACGGCGCTTTGGTTATGGGTCATCAGAAATTTGGGAGGGATAAGATCGAAGCCGACAATAGATTGATGAGGCACTATTTTTGTGGAGAATCCAACATACCCCGAGTCCTACTTTCGGCGCCGTTCTAGGATGAGCATCATCGAGTTGTTCAGACACATTGCAGAGAAACTTGCGAGCCATGATCGGTTTTCTCAATAGAGGAGGAATGCCACAGGAGAACTCAAGCATAGCACCTTTCAAAAGGTGACAGCCACTTTGCGTATGTTGGCATACAGTATTCCGACGAATCTAGTTGATGACCACTTGGCCATGGGTGAGAGTCAAGCCATCATGTGTGTCAAGCGCTTCTCAGTCGGAATTGTGCAAGTGTTTGGTCCGGAATATTTGAGAGCTCCCAATGCTAAAGACGCCACAAGGCTATTGGAGATGAACAAAGCTCGCAGGTTCCTAGGTATAGTTGGCTCAATGGATTGCATGCATTGAAGTGGAAGAATTGTCCTAAGGCATGACATGGACAATTCCACGGCCAGAAAAGGAGTTCCACTATAATCCTTGAAGCAGTGGCCGATCAGGAGACTTGGATTTGACATGCTTTTTTTGAAATGCCTGGATCTTTGAATGACATCAACGTTCTTAATCGGTCACCACTCATGAATAAGATTGCAAATGGTGAAACTACACCGGTAGAGTTTGTAGCAAATGGCCATACATACAACTATGCCTACTATCTCGCGGAGGATGGCATCTACCCAAAGGGGCAAACATTTGTGAAGCCGTTGAAAAAAAACCGAAAGTTAAGAAAAATCTTGATTTCCACAATGCTCAGGCAGCGTTAGGAAAGATGTGGAGAGAGCTTTCGGGATTTTGCAAGCCCAATTTGCTATTGTGAGAGGACCGGCTATATTTTGGGATCAAAAGATCCTTTGGTACATCATGAATGCTTGTATGATCATGCATAACATAATTATCGAGAATGAGCGTGGGCAAGATTTAGAATATTCTCAGTATGAGTTGTTGGGACGTCATGTGTGAGTGCGGAGGAGGGCTGACAGGGTGGCCCGATTTGTTAGTTTGATATTGTATTGTTCAACTATTTGTTGTATTGGAAGATAAAATATTTCTTTGAGTTGTAATAAATTGAACTATTTAATTGTTGATTCATTTTTGTTTGTTTGGTCTTCTTTGTTCTATTTTCAATGTGAAATGTTGTTTGTGCTGGGCACCCGCACTGTAAACTTAGCGCGCCTGCTAGAGCTGCTCGCACACGCCATATTTTACAGCGGCTGCTGGAGCAAAGCGCCCTGCCGCGCGAAAAAAAGCTATTTCGTTGCTGTAAAAAAAATTAGCATGCCACGCGGTTGCGCGCATGTTGAAAATGCTCTAAGCACGCATCAGAAGTAGACAACGATGGGGTGTGAACCACGCCGTTGACCGGCCATTGGGATGAGGAGGCCATAGCTGCGACCTGCGAGCAGCAACACTAACGGCTGGAGCACGGCCACCAAGGAGGCTGCCGCGCTGGCAAGCCGTCGCTCCGTCTCTTCCGCCGGTATGAACCTTTATCTAAACCACGACCATCGAGGAGGCCGCCACACCGGTGAGCCGTCGCTCTGTCTCTTCCGTCGATCTGAACCTTTACCTGAATCACACAACTGCCGAGGAGGCCGCCGTGCCGGCGAGCCGTCGCTCCGCCTCCCGGCGCCGGTCTCAACCTTGACTTGAATCTCGACCTCCAGATCTCGTCTTATTTACTCTGATGTGATTGATCGATGCCCCACCTTAAATATAGATCTGGATCCTTTCCAGTTCCACGATTTAATGGACTTTGGAGAAGATGAAGTGGGGGAAGTTGTTGTGGAGAAAGTAGAGGGTTGCCATTGGGAAGCAAAGGCGCCACTACCATGAAAAAAACAGACCTCGTGGCTACATCCATCAATCATTTTCTTGAAGATAATGTTGTTTGTGTAGCCCGGATGCAAATAAGTTATGTAATAAGCAATATCGCTATATTACATATCTTGCAAGTCAAATCATGTGACGAATTTGTTCATCAAGTCTCTACCAACTTCTACATTCCAAAGATATGTTCATGGAATTGGCATGCGACGGCTTCGGGACTTGCAAGTATCAGGGGGAGTCTCACCTTGAGATATCCTTGTTCAAAAACATCACATTACGCTATTTCTCTTTGTGAGTTTATGTTTCAAGTTCTCATCAAAGATTGTTATGAAGAACTTTTGGAGGAAAATACTTTTGAGATGATAGCGCAACCCAGACAATCGTGAGATGATTCTACATGGTCAACCATAGATTAGTGGGAGTCTTAAGATTAATTACAACATGTAATTAGGGGGAAATCTCTCCTTGCCCAACGGTTGTGCGGTTGCTCCCACAACCGACGCCTCTCTCCTCTTTGCCTCGAACCGACACATCCCCTTTGGATCGTCGTGACTCTTCGGGACATTTAAATTGTACCTTGCAATGATCAATCAACAGACATTTCCATTCAATCTCAAACACCATTCTATCACCTAGGAACATATCTCCTCCGCTTTTCAATAACAGAGAGACCATTTAATTGAACATAGTTTTTCTTTTGTAGTAGGTGATAGTACAGATTTAGTATTATTGGGCATAATGGACAGCTAATGCGCTCACCCACATTTGCTCATCTAAGCATGATCTTGTCCTTATAAAAGCAATGCTACCTCTGAAGTTGTGGAGCTTCAATTTCTTCTCAAAAGTCTCCTACGTGGAGTTCTTTTAATACATCTAGTCTATTTAGGCCGTTCATTTTTGTGGTTGGAGGGTCCAAATAAACCAATACTACAACAGATTTTGAGTAGTATATTGGTTACTTGGGGGCATTTTAGGTAGTTCACTCTGTTTAACAATCCCGTAGGCAGGTTCCCGCATGCAGGTTTCCTCGCCATGGCCAAGCACTCCTGCCTTCGTCCAGTCGCCCTCCTGCCCGAGGCCGCACAACCGCATGGCTTGATCTCCAGCTTGACTCGCCATGCCATCTATGTCCATCGGCTCCGATGAGGCCGAACACCTCCATACAAAATGGTTCATCCTCGTTGCCATCGTCCATGCCCAGCAGGCCAAGAAGGGCTTCCATGTCAGCAGCGAACTCCATGGGGTGGCGTCGGTTGGGCCAAATTGTTGGAACTCACCCATTGGATCAATCACATCAAGAGATCACAAAAACACGCGCACAAAAAACTTTGCCAAAGGTCCCGTATCATGCCCTTCTTTTCTGTCTCTTTTTTTTTCCACGGTGTTACACCAATCCCACGCATCAGGTTGTGCGTATATATATGCAGAAGCAACCGACCTAACAACTCAAGTGCTAAACCTACACGGACTCAACCAGCCAACACACGGCCACGTCCTAGAAGGACTCAGCCAACGTGAAGGACTAGTACGCTACTTGGACACGTAGCGCAGGTACTCACCTAATACAAGGAAACTAACCATGCTTCTCCGATCTTGGCTCGTCGATGATTCATCCCCCGTTGACTCATCCGCTTGCATCACAACAAGTCAAATTGATGGTCGCTCCCAACAATCTCTCTTCAATATTGACTTGGCGAATTTACAGACCACCTCAAATATGCCTTGGACTACCCAGCCACGCTAGTAAGCTGTGGAAAACATCACCCGATAGACTGCACCATCCATCCTAGCGAGATACATGCCGACTTCTTGTGGATCACACAACCCCGTGCACTACACCTGCACTCCAGCCTTATGTAGAGACATGGTCTCATTGAAGAGACTCACCTTAACTGGTTTACCGCCTCCACATAGTTAAACTTGATCCTCTTGTCGAGACACGTAGACGATCTGGATGCGCTTCATCTTCAACGCCTTCTCACGGAGACAAGCACTTGGACAGGATGGCGACGACCGACTACCCGTGCTAACCCGCACGACTTTTGACTCTAACTATCTGGACGACGATCTTGACCACTTTCCGGCACCGCACCACGACACCACCGCTCCCGTCAACGATATTTTTCCACCACCTTGCCGACGAAAGCGTGTCGTCTCCTTCCATATCGCTCCGGCGAACGACGAGGCCGAACGGCGTCGTCTAACGTGGCCTGTCGGGACGGCGCAGTCTAAACTCACTTAACACGGCCTGATCTGCCGATCAGTGCTTTTTGCAAAACAATTACGCAAGACGTGGTGTTTTCTATAGAGAAACCGTATCCTAGTGTTTTACGCAAACCTAACCCTCAAAGTGGTGGTTTTATACAATTTACTCGAATTAGTTAATAAGATTAATCATTATGATTAAATAATTCATACTAAGAAAGGTCAAATATATCCCTTTATAGGGAATGAGAAATGCTACACTTACATAAATAATGTTACGTGTTTTACGTAAAGTGCAACGTGGCTAATTAGTATTGGAGAAGGGGGAGGAAGGGGCCCCACCCACCTGAAAATCAGGGGGGGCTGAAGTTAATTAGTTAGGCAGTTTACGTTAGTCTTCGTAGGCCTTACGTAGATGTAGGATTATTGATAGGGAATTATCAATTGTAAACCTTTCACACTAACAGGCGACCAAACCTTCGGCTGGTCTTGTCCACGCACACGCGCGGGACCCACTCGCAGGCAACCGGCGGTCATTTTTGCTGTAACCACATATGTTTTGCCACAACCGGCGTTTTGCCCAATGAAAAAAAGCTGCAACCGTTTACATGGAAGCTGCAACCTTACATTGAAAAGGTTCAATTGGGCGAGAGCAGCAGTGGACACCTGGGCTGGAACCAGCTTTCTTCCTCGACGACGGCCATGGTGTCTCTCTGTTTTTTGCTGCAACCACAGAGGCCGTAGCTGCAACCCACGATGCGGAAGGTGCAGTGGGTGCTATAATTGGAAGGTGACCAACTGACCATGGCGGTCGACCAACCAACCTCGTCGAGGGAGCTGATCTGCGGCGGGGGAGGGGGAGGAGGGGAGTTATGCATCTAGCCAACGGCTAGGAGCCCCCGTGCGACAAGTTTCCATGGAGCGAGAGCGCGGGGAGGAGGTTCTGCGAGCACAGCGCCGCAGCGAATCCCGGCGGTATGCCGGGGCTCCGAGCTCGGTTTTTA
>NC_041382.1:16846495-16898448 GCF_002162155.2 Triticum dicoccoides
GCAGATTTTGGGGAAAAGGGAGTCAGGAGGACGACGACAGATGGCAGTAGTCGTATGGTGCGCTTACGCAGCGTCTGGCCCAAATTTGCGCCGGCGCAGCGGTGCCTATCATCGCCCATTACCAATATACCCTAGCGCAAAATTTTGACCGATCCATATTCCATACTGACCATTGGATCAACTAAATACCACCCACTATTTTGTGTAGTATGATGTATCATAAATAATCTCCCTACATATCGTGTGGCAGACCCGTGAGAAAAAGAGAGAAATACCAAGAACGATGGGTTTGACTGGAGCAAGATGATATGAATGGGAGGCATAAGGAACCGAACCACCTTCTGCTATTTATTTCAGCGGTGCTCCACTTCGTATTATACGTGTCAAGTCTAAAAGAGTGCAATGAGAGCTACATTGCCGAGGATAGAACCAGCGAGCACCAGGCCGATGAAATTATGAGGAGCCCACAAGAGGACCCAAGCCTTACAAGTCAGTGGCGGACCTAGAACCTTTGTACTGGGGCCGCCAAGAGTTATACTACACTAGATCGGGCTCGCGTCTTGGCGCGAGGGTACTGATCCCATCGACGTGGCCAAGCGGGTAAAGATCAAATGCTATGATGCGTCAGTAGAAAGGATAGTAAGTGCAGCTTGCCACAACCCACCTGATCCAATTGTATCCAGTCCAGTAATACTCGTATAGAATATATTTATGCTCACCGGATAATACCTAATATATATATATATATATATATATATATATATATATATATATATATATTTGAAGTACACAAAAATCAAAAGCATCAGTAAAGCACAATTAAGAAGTCAACTGATAGCAACTATAACCACAAGCATTGAATATATACTTATACATTCATTGATAACATGTTTCAAGATGGGAATGTACATAGGGCAAGATTCAGTACAACAATCAATCCACTAACAGGAAATAATGTTCATCTAACGTTGTCTGAATTTTAGTTTCACATGAATATATATTTACTAAAAGACTTCCACTATTTGTTCCAGAAGGTGTCGTAAATGGTCCTCAAATGTGTTCTTCATGCCGAGCCCTACAACGAAGGAAGAAGGGGATCAGGCAATCAAAGAGTCAGTAGCATATCGGTTTGACACGAAAATATGCTCACTAAAAGACTTACATTGTTTGCAACAGAAGGCGCCAAATATGGTCATCAACTGTGTTCTGCCCTCCTCCCGCAAAAAAAAAAGAAACTGTGTTCTTCCCTCCAAGCTCTCTCACGGTCCTCTTAAATTGGTGCTTCTTGTCAATACCCAGCTGGTTGTTTAGATTTTCTTGTGTGATTGTGGCTCTCTGAGTAATCAATCATACAAAGTGTCAGTTTTGTTTCAGGGAGAAACAACAATTACTGAACAGTAGACTCAGGCTAAAGTGAAACATCATACATTTAGTGCAGAGCAGCCATGACAAACAGAGCAGTGCATGTCTATTAAGAAAGGAATGGCAACGTGTGCTATATGCTAATCCAACAGATTCCGAATCATAAGCAATCATACCAAATAAAGGTGGGAACTAACACCAGCATCGTCATTAATTTGTATGCGGTCATTGATGTTTGCTCCATTGATCCTACATTTGTCATTTGAGTTTCATAACTGTCTGAATCAGCATGAGCTATTTACCTACGGAGGGAATATGTATTATTGCACAATGCAGTTTATAGTGGATTTGTTTGCTGGTACAAATGTAAACACAACCTTGCTATAATTATTTTTACAGGCTATAGTTCAATTAGAAACAGACATTTCCAACCAAAGGTTCACTTGAGATCGTACTATTATACACTACTCCCTCCGTCCGAAAGAGCTTGTACCTCAAATAAATGTATCTAGCACCAAGTTAGTGCTTAGATACATCCATTTAAAGAACAAGCTTGGGACAAGCTTTTTCGGACAGAGGGAGTACATTAGTAATCATTGACATATTTTTTTTATTTTGGAGTATAAAGGAACTAACAAACATATAATATAAGTTTAATCAATCTTAATTAGGTCTCTGTGAATGTTTACTCGGCCGAAATATTAAATAAGGTCACATTAATTCAGAGAAACCAAGAACCAGTCGGAGCTAGATATATGCACCAAAAAGGCCACATTAATTCAATTAAGCATGCACCATAAAGACAGATCAGTTCTCCTAATTTTGCACCCATGTTGTGGCACAGAAGCGTACACGAAGGGATTCCCCATTTATATGGATGAACATTTCACTGTGTAAGGTAAAAAAACTGAAACATTCACCATCCCAGAACATTAACTATCATCTATACAAAAATAAGCGATCTAAAAGTTGTATGAAACCAAGTTCCTTGTCATAATTTAATGACTAGGGGTTAACAACAGAATTGATTATCCTCAGCAGGAATAAAATCATCATACAAAAGAAAATGTGAACAATAGATAAAAGGTCAAGCGTGCGCGTAGAAAGGCGTGAAGGAAGGAATGAGAAAGAAGTAGCACCTACTATTGGACCAGCAATCCGACAACCAAGAATCAAGAGCGCCAGTAGATGGCAATTACTTTTGGATCCACCACGGAACACTAACCGCATACCTACAAGAAAATGAGCGTAAATGAGCGGCAAGACGGCAGAAGACCTAGATGAGAGGAAAGAGGTAAAAGACATCGGGTACAGATGATCAGACAAGGAAGCAAGAAATCACCTCTCCCATAGTCAGTTCCCTCTCTAGTCACTTTCTTCTCCGGTCCAATTGCAAGTGACGCCCCTCTCCTGATCCAACTGTGAACACCAAATAGATAAGAAAGAGGCGGAAGAAAAAGCAGGTACCGCACAAGAGAGAGAGAGAGAGAGAGAGAGAGAGAGAGAGAGAGAGAGAGAGAGAGAGAGAGAGAGAGAGGAAGGGCACCTGAGGAACGGCGGCGAGGCAACGACGAGCTGGACGGGAAGCGTGCACCTCGTCGTCTGGGGAACGGATGGCCACATTAACAATTTCATCATCCATCTATGCGCCATCTATCTATTCAAGGCAGGTTTTAGCATCACACAACATACCATAGCTAAGAATGGAACTAAAAGGTTGCAGTGAAATTTTGAGCACCACAAAAATATATGTGCTCAAAATAAAGAGAAGATTAGGGGAATTCACCAGCTCTGCAAGCCTTAAGAGCATTTCATGTGCATAGATAAAAAGCCGAAACCAGATAACCAGGTCAAAATCCTAGCTGAGACTTCAACAGTTCTGCAAATTCGGTCCAAATAGAATGAATAAGAAAATGTACAACCTTTATTCCAAAAGACCGGAAAGAACTAACACTTCCATACAATTGAGAAAAAAATCATGTAATACTCTCAAAATAATATATGCATTCAGATTTAACTGCTCATGTTTTCATCCCAGTTTTCTTCTAACCAGATTGTTTAAGAGACTATACTCAAAATGTTAATTAAGAGAATCGTGTAAATTATCATGAAACACATAAGACAGGGATAACACCTTTTTATCATCTACTGTAAGCTGGAATACATCGGATATCACATCTAAAAGGGAATCGCTTTAGACAGATATTACGTAGCCGCTTCAACATAAAAAAATATGAAAGATAAAGGACAATTTTTATAGCTCCTCCTTTTCATTTAAAACTATGAGAAACAACACAAATGGAAAAAAGATGAGGCAGCATTTCAGAACTACTGTAATAAATTGGCATTCTAAATCTTCCAATATATAGATATTTCTTGTTACTTCTATTCTTGTTGTTTGGCACATTGATTTCGGGTGTATATACCAGAGGCCAATTGAACATATAAACAATGCTAGAGTACCCGCCGCTCTGGGCGATCTGCATCATGCGGTGAATCCGCCTCACTCGTTCTGCCTTGCTGGCATATTTTCACAGTGCTGTCAAAAATCCAGCCGGTCGTTTCACTATACACAGCTATTTCGTGCTACAGCGGATGACAGGTGGGCCTCTTTTGCCTGTGGGCCAGTGCGTCCTGTGTGTGTGGGTGTCTCTTGAGTGAAAAAAGAATTGACCGCAGCGCCATGTGCTGGGGGTTCCCGCAGGCGGGTGGGTGGATTCACGCCCTCCTACTCGCACCGTCGTCGCTTCCACCCAGCTATGACTCTTTCTCTTCAGAAAAACCTTGGGCCCGCTGGTCGGTCTATTGGGTACGTGCACTTGCGAGGTGAGGTGAGATCCGTTTTGCCTGCCCATCTCTCTCTTCTTTTACTCTCGTCACCCCCAATCCCTTCCGTCCTCGAGCCTTGCGTCCCCCTCTAGTTCCCATTCGCCGCTCTCGGCGTTCCCATCCATGGCGAGCGGGACGACCGTGCGAGAACATCAGCGGTGGCGAGCATGGAGGTTGAGAGCCGGCGAGCAGGGGCCGGGTCAAGGCGGGTGCTGGTGGCCGATGGGGCTGGGCCTCGTGGATTGGAGAGCTGGCGGCCAACCAAGTTTCTTCGATTGATCTGGACAGGGCCACGGCAGCGCAAGCAAGGGGCGGAGGCGATCGACGGGCGAATAGCTCCCATGCGACGTCGTTGGTGTGTATTGTCTCTCATGCGATGTCGTTGGTTGTAATAGCTCTCATGCGACATCTGCATTGAAAAAAATAGCTCCCATGCGACACTGCTGCCTAATCCAAAGACACATGTTTAAAACTCGAATCAGGTGAGCGGTACCCATAGCGCGGGACCCACAGCGTGGGACCCACTAACTTATCCAACTCAGCATTGGTCAGGTGAGCGGGACCCACTGCATGGAACCCACTAACTTATCCAGGTCAGCATTGGTACAAGAGGACACTGAGCCGTGGCCCGAGCCGTGCAGCACCCGAGCCCATCCTCGCCCCCACCCCCCCTCCCTGACCGTTGTTGTTCTTCTTCTCCGGCGACGACGCGCAGCAACGCCGTTCCGGGCCGCGACCTAGCAATGTCGAGCTCCGCTTCAGCCTCCCGCCGCTCATGGCCGCGCTATGGCGCAGTGCCCATGACAAGGTGCCCTGCATGCCCACGTATCGCACCCCTGAAGCGGCTAGTCACAACGACCGACAAGAATGGCAACCTTGGGCGGGAATTCGTGAAATGCGAGAGCAAACCAGAGCAGGGAAAGGTGAGATTTTACTTCTCAATATGCCAATTTTGGTTTTTGTATCCCAATTTCATATTTGCCCAATTTCCCCATTTTTCATCGGATTTGGGATTTAGGGTTCATCTTTCCAATTTCAGAAATTGAAGCAATGCACCCATTTTGAATGGCTAGATGAGTACATAGAGCGGATTCAACTGGAGGGTGCATCAGGGGAGCTCGATTTACCGTTGGAGGTGGAGAAGTTGGGCAAGTTTGGATCGGGCGCTTCTGGATCTGGGGCCCCTGGATCTGCCCATTCCATTGGGGCTACTGTGGGGGATGCAGTAGTGACGGCAGAGCTGAAGAAGCTAAACAAGCAGATGAAGAAACTCATCGAATTGCAGAAGCAGGGCAATTTGATGGGGCTGATGGCCGGACTTTTTTATGTTTGTGTAATTGCTCTCGCATTTGTTTATGTGATGATAATTAGTCGTAAGTGAATAGATTGGGCATCATTTGTAATCGTAATGATATGTATATTTGAATAAAAGTGTTGCGTTGTACGAATTCAGCATGTCCTCTCCACTCTGTTTCGGCCCTGTTTTTTAGTTCTTCAGTTTGTCATCAGTTTCAGTTTCAGTGGTAGAGGGAGAAAAGGAAAAAAAAAGGTTCGTCCACAGTTGCCCGAAAAGGCCAGGCCCATATAGAAGTTAGGCAGGGTCGAATAGAACATATCCAGGCCCATTGATAAAAGGAGTGCAAAAAAAGTGCACACGGTCATTGACATCGATATATCTTTTCGGCTTTAGATCATTTCACAAATTTTAAGTTTCCTGCAGTCACCTTTTTTGAGATAACTCGTCTGATAATTATTTGAGATATTTTTATGCATAAGCTATTTGAGATAATTATTTGAGCAGTCTTTGTGAACCAAAAAAGTTGCAATTATTTGGTTCTAGTTTATTTCAACCAAGCACCATTTCTTAATATATTTTTTTACTTGTGCTATGGTGTTTTCAAAGTTCTTACTTGTGTGTTTCAACCGAAAAAGGTTGTGCCCCTCTCAAAAAAAGAAGACATCTAGTGTGCCCCTAGTAGCATCTCCTTACAACATAGAGGGGCATCCCCTTACAACCAGGGGCGGATCCATACTTGGTCATGGGTGTACAGTTGTACACCCAAATCTTTTGGCTAGACATTTATATATATGGTGTATACTTTAATACATTCAGTGCCCAAATGACCTTTCTCACTAATGCCATGTTTGGCAGCAAAAAATGACATAGCAAGCATGATTTAAACATCAGACAACACTTACGCATGTCATCAACACCAGATAATTAGCATTTTTCTTGCCCATTGTCTTCAAATGCATTGTATACCAACTGTATGATTATGTAGTACAGTACATAATCTTTATTGTCAATTTCTTGGTAACATACATTTTAGATACCAGATCAATTGTTTTTTAGTACACATGGCCACATAAATAAAATGCAATGGAGAAACTTTAGGACCGAAAAAACATATAGATAGATAGAGGGGCATCGGGTACCCTAGTAGCATAGATAGATAAAACATATAGAGGGGCATCCCCCCACTACATATAGTTCATAAAACATGAAAGTAAAATAATTAAAACTAGATATATAAAAGACATGGGCACACACGCCCGAACCAACACAAACACAAACTAGAGCCCCAAACTAGATAGATAGAAGACTCGCCCCTTGAACAACTCCTTGGCCCCTCCTCCTTGCCACTCCTTGGCCCCTCCTCCTTGGGCCCCTCACTCGTCGTCCTCCGGCATCTGGTAGGGGAGGGTGTGCATGCCGTTGGGGTGAGGGAAGATATGGTGGAAGTTGGTGAATATGTTGTAGGTCGTGAATGCGATAAACTCGCATCCACACCAGAACACCTCCCCGAGGAGGTGGTGAGCGTCGTAGGGGTTGGTGAAGGTGACGTAGAGGCCGATGACGAAGCCGTTGGGGCCGGCGTTGCCATCATACTGCTCGTGGAGGTGGAACATGGGCGGAGTGCCCGGAGGGAGGTGGCGGTAGCCGTCTTGGAGGAAGAAGCGAGCCAACTCTCTAGGGCCCCTCCACCTAGAGATGACCCACACCCTCAGGCTGTTCTCGATGACGACTCCGGCCGGGTACTGCCTCTCCGGCACGGTGCGAGGGCGACGGTAGATAGGGCCGTTGAACTGCATGGTGGCTCGAGTGGTGGATTTGGCTCGAAAAGAAGAAGGGGAGGAGGCTTGAGAGATGAGTGTGAGAGGATGAGGAAATGGTGCCCTTTTATAGCCGCGTTGCAAGCGTGGTCAATGTGTACACGGTGCCCCTTCTCGATTGTTTTCTCTTCTCCGTTCGCACTGACATAAGTAATTGCGGGCATTAATTCAAAAAACGGCGGCCAGAGCATCCAAAGAGGCACGGGCGACACAGGCGAGATGCATCATTTCGTGCACTTGCACCGGCGGTGACGCCGCGTGGGAAACAGGCCCGTTCATCCGCGCGTGACACTGAAAAAGGAGCTGCACCACTGCCGCGTCCGTCTGGTTCAAACATGCATTTGTTAAAATAGCTTAGATGCGACGTACCTATACGCTGCGCCCCTGCCGTGCTCTGGGTCGATGCGTGCATGCAAGCCCGCATGCAAATGGCTAGGCGTTCACGAGCAAAGAATAGCTAGGCTGCGACGTCGCATGGCATGCATGGGACAGGGATGGCCCACATGTCATTGACCCTCTCGCATGCAGCCCATCCCCCCTCTCGACGGCCGTGCGCACGCACCCAGGCTTTGCCGGGCCCGATCCCCTCGGCCCAACGGTCACTTAGATGCTCCCCCGCTCAACGTTATCCGTTCGTCAGAGAGAAAAAACGATGGCCAATCAGATTGGATCCCACGGATTGCCCCCGCGGAATCCTTCTAGAAGTCCTATCCGACGGCCGCAGTTTGGCGTTAGGGTTAGATCGACGGTGGACGTTTGGCACTAGGGTTACATGGGGTTTTGAGGCAGTCAACAGGGTTTTGAAAGGTTTGACCGAACATTCAAATGTGTATAACTAATTCAAAAAAAATCTAAAAAATGAAAAACCTGCGCATATAGCCTTTTATGTTACATAGTTATGATATAAAATGATAAACTTGATCTAATGATCTTTGCATGAAAAAACCTTCACAAATTGGACTATCTCGACTGAGGTTGCATAGAGTTCAAAGGAGTGAGAAGAGGGTTTGAGGTTTTGAAAATGCAAAAAAATCAAAAAACATCACCTTAGCTTCATTTTAGAGTGACTAAGGAGGATCTGAAGTTATTTTTGCATTTAAAATTTTTAAACTTGTTTTATTGCTGACTTTGTATTAAAGGGTGTTTTTTCAAAAATAAATTAAATAATATGAATACTTATTCAAAAAAAGGTGAGACTTCGTATTGATCCTATATAGGTATAATATAAGCTAAGAAAATCTTTTTTGGGTGATTTTGAGAAGATCGAAAAAAACTTGCTTAGAAATGGGGCCGTTTTCCCTTACTTTGGAGCCTGTTTGTACAACATTTTCAGTGACTAGGAGTTGGACTTCACAAAAAGGGTTGGATTTATGAACTAAAGTGCATAGTAGTACATAAAACGATGCAACATCACAGAACAAACAAATGAACTCAAAAAATATTGGAGATAGGTTCAAATTTGAATGTCGGCTCAAATTTGAATGTCGGTTCAAATTTGAATTTTATTTCAAGTCAAATCAACATCATAGCACATAAGTTTTCACATGAAAGAACATAAATTTTCACATCAAATGACAACAAACTTAAGTCTTCACATCAAATTTGAATGATTTCGACTCTATTTCTTTTGCTTCTTTCTACCACTCGATTTCTTCTTCTTTTTTCCACCGTTTGGTTCCACGGCGCATAGTTTGTTGATGCTGATGCTCTTGCTTTTTGGCCCCTTGCAAACTCCACTAGGCCCCCTCAACTTTTTCACGTGACCATGTCCCACTTCTTCAGTTTGCACTTCTGCAGATTGAGTAGATGGCACAAATTGTTCAACTACTTCAGTTTGCAACTCAACACTTGGCAGCACAACCTCCAAACATGGCACCACAGTTGTCAAAGCAGATTCGCATGGCAGCACAACAGTTGCTTCATCTGCAACAGTTTCAGATTGCCCTAGTCTGCAAAACAGATTCAGTATGCATCACATCGTCCAAAACAGAAACACTTAGCTCATGTTCAGCAGTAACAGTTTCAGTTAGCTCCATATCTTTGTCACCAAACATTATCTGCTTAGTGCTCTTCCTTCTATAGCCATTGAGTCTTGCTTTTTTCACTGGCCAGCATTGTTCAACAACAAGAGGTGGGCCTTTTTCTGCACGCTTCCTCCTAAAAAATAAAGCATTTGACTTGGTTAGATACTAGAACAAGTAGCAAAATCAAAAACTTGCAAAAATAGTAACATGAACATACTTTGGCCTCTGAGGAGTGTAGATGCACTTGGATGAACCAATTCTGTGCCCAAGTACCTCACACAACTTGCACCTATTTTTGTTACCTTTTTGAGCCATTTTGGGCTTATCATTCTTTTCCTTTTCCTTTTTCCCCTTCTTACTACAAGCACCTTTCTCAAACCAAGCTTTGAATCTGCTCTGTTTAGGCCTCCCAACCTTTCTTCTAGTGATAGGGGGACACAAGGTAAATTCTATTTCCACCTCAGGCCACTGAGATTGGTCAGTCAGTGCAGGAATTGGACTTGCATATGCAGATTTGAATTTTTGTACTGAATAATACTCATGCAAATATGGGTGCATATTTAACCTGGGTTTAGATGCCAAAAAAGTATGGCATGCTCACATGGTTTTCCAGTGTGTTGCCACTCTTGGCAAGTGCACTCATGCAACTCAGTATTTACCACATGCCTCTTGCCACTCTTTGTATCTCTAACTTCAGCACCCCACAAGGAATATTTCTCAACAGATAGATGTGAAAGATTTCTACTCCTGTTGACCACCTGTTGTACCACTGCTGGAAGCTTGTCCCCTTCCAAAATATTAGCAATTTTTCCTCTCAACTCCCACAAACGCATGATCATGATCCTTATTTGGTCCACCATGTCATGCACAGGCAAGTCTTTCAAATCCTTCACTTTGTTGTTAAAACTTTCTGCCAAGTTGTTATTGATATGATCACATTTTATGGCAGTATTAAAACCTGATCTATACCACAACAGAGAATGGTGGGTGTTCAACCATGAAGCAAATTCATTATCATTACATGATGCCAATATCTTACCAAGGTGATAGGAATGTGTCTGTCTGGTGTAGGATCTTGCTGCTGGCCACATGCGCCCAAATTCATCTCCTCTGAATTTTTTTATCAGATTCATCCACATATGTCCAAAGCACTCCCTCTGCTCAGCATGGGGGAAAACATTTTTTACTGCATTTTCCAACCCTTTACATGCATCTGTGTGGATGGCCAAAGGAGAAACTGGCCCTATGCATCTTTTCAGTTGCATCATGAACCATATCCATGATGCCTCTGTCTCTGATTGAAACATTCCTATTGCAATTGGGAACATCCAGTTGTGTCCATCTAGAGCATTGCATGCAGCCAACTGACCATTCCACTTTCCAGTCAAAAAAGATGAGTCTATGCTCAAATATGGACGACAACCTGCTTTGAATCCATCTATGCAAGGCTTCAAACACATAAAAAACTTGCTGAATAAAACCTTGCCATCCTCTGTTACCTCTGCATCTATCTCCACCACACTCCCAGGTGACCTCTTCTCCACCTCTGCTTTAAAACTATACAACATCCTAAATGTATTTGCCCAGTCACCATACAATGATTTCATGGCCCTTTGTTTTGCTTTCCACACTGTGGTATATTGCAGCTGGATGGGGTACAGCTTCTCCAAGTCAACTTTAAGCCTCTTTGCAGTAATGTTTGGAGTCTTGGCTAAAATAGGAGTAATCTTCTCTGTAACCCAAAGCTGTGATGTCATCTTTGAAACTCTCTGTGAAGTGGTCATACATGTATGTTGGTGTGGTATTTGATTTACCCTTACTGTACTTCCATCAGGTTGTAGTCTGGCAGACAAGTACCATTTGCAAGGATTGCCACCATCATCATAACCTTTGAACCGAGCATAAAATTTCTTTCGATCAGTCCACATAGTCTTGGCATCAAACTCTTTTTTCACTGCATAGGTCCTGAAAGACATCCTAAACTCCTTCATGCTTGGCCACAACTTTCCCACCTCAATAACTGGGTTCTCTTTGTCATACAAACAAACCAGCTCATTATCATCTGCATCATCCACATCATCTGCAGCCTCTCTCATCAGCTGTTCTTCATCCTCATTTGCATTTCTAGGGCCTGTGTTATCTTCAGCAGGCAAAGAACTGTCATCCTTCTCCTTATCTTTGTCATCAACTTGAATGCCAAACATTTCGGCCATATCAATGTCAGATATTGGTGTAATGACCAAATCTGTTTTTTCATTCAACTCTACTACATTCCAGTCAACAACAATCTTCCTAGCACCATGGGTTCCCCCCTCTCCATCTGCATCAATCCCTGTATCTTCAGCTACTACAGTCGGTTCAGTCAACAGTGCCAACATCTTCTTTTGTGAAACCCACTCATCATCTTCCATCTGTGCAGCCCTCTTTGATTGCACATAACCAACTCTGGAATGAGTTTGCAGATCAATTAGCTCTGCATAAAATGTTACTTGTTTGCTTGCCCACCCTTCTTGCTGATCAATTTCAGCAACCATGGATTCTCCATCTTCAATTCTCACATATTCACCATTATAGTTATCGAAACGTTGCAGAGATACCTCTTGTTCTGGACCCCAAACAATACTCTCCCCAATTCTCTCCACTAAATTGCCCACGGCCTTCTCCTTCATGCTCTCCAATTCCTGGGGATCAACATCTGCAAATTCGACATCCAACCTCACGGTGGTATCTCTATCAATGTCTTGGACACTGCCATCACTGAGCTTGGCTTTACAGGGAAAAAATTCCACTGCCATCACTGTTTTGTCAATGGCAGGCAGCGGCGGCAGTCACTACCAAATCGAGTTCGATTCTAAATCGCCAAGAAAAGAGGGTGGCATTACCAATTTGAAGCACTGTCTCCTCGCTCCATCTCATCCAGCCCTCGCTCCATCTCCTATCCAATCGAGATTCTAAAACGCCAAGAAACAGGGGCAGCATGAGGCCAGAGATTTATCCAAAATTCAGTGGAATGGGAGTAGTGTTTGGAAAATACTCACTCGTAATAGCCGCTGCAGAGATAGGCGCTCCACCACCGGGCCGCGGAGAAGAAACAATCCCTGGATCCAATGGAGCCCGATTGTAAATCGCCAAGAAACAAAGGGCAGCATGAGGCCACAGATCCCCCAAAATTCTGGGGAGTGGGACTAGGGTTTCGGGCTCACCTCGCAATAGCTCTGCCGCTGCCGAGAAATGCGCTCCACCACCGCGGAGAAGAAACCGCTGCCGGAGAAGATGCTTACGGCGGCGCCGCTCGCTCAGTCCAGCACAGGCGAGTCGAGCACGGTCACACAGTCCCAGGTCGAGTCGTGGACGGTTGACTCTTGTCTACGTGGCCATAGGTGGACCCCACTAGTCAGAGCACATAACCCCCAGTGTCCTAACCAAACCTCAGCCTAACTAACAGCCAACTAGCCGCATAAATGGTGTGTCGCATGGGAGCTATTTTTTCCAACGCAGATGTCGCATGAGAGCTATTACAGCCAACAACGTCGCATGAGAGACACTTCACATCAACGACGTCGCATGGGAGCTATTTGCCCGGCGATCGACCCTTTGGAGCCGCGAACGTCGACAGGTAGGAGCCGTGCCCCTCCTCTCCCCTTCGCTTGTCCCCTCTTCCCCTTCCCTTCTCACTTCCCCTCTCCGATCTGGGCCGCACATCTGCATCCTCACGATTTCTCTCTCAGTTTTTACTGCTTGATTCTTTGGTTTTCTGCTAATCTTTACATGATTGCATACTTGAGTGCGCCATGTGCAGCAGCAAGGTGATACATGCCTCTGCCCCTTTCTCTCTCATAATAACCAATATTCCTAATATTTTTGTGTGATGATTCTTGTGTGAGATGGATCTTTCTAATATTTCTGTCTGATGAAAGTTGCAACCAATTGCATAATTTCTTGACACTTTATTATGTGATATCTGTTTGGGGACCTTTTTAATATATGCTAGCTTTCTGCTGATTGAAGGGAGGAGCTCCAGCCGCAACGGTGGTCCACGGCGCCATGGCCGTCCTCCTCGGCAGGAGGAGCGTGCACCGCGGAGACGGCCGGATCTGTCGAGCCCCCGCGCTGCAATCCGTCCACCCTGGAGGTCCTTTCCCGCGTCCTCGCCTCCATACTCTGAATTTCTATGCTCGCGTCCTCAGTCTCCGTTCGGCTCTTGTTGAAGTACTAATGCTCATATTTTACAATTTGGTTCCACAGCTTTCAGTCACGGGATCTTGATGAAAGCAGCTAATGCATTTTGTCTATGTGAACTATACTGAATCTGCAAAGCCTCTTTTGTGTTCAGAGAAATTCACACTCTGCATTAGTTGCAAAAGATGCTGATTTTGATCTTAACAATTATAGTTGCCGTTCAAGCAGTAGCAGATCTGGCAACCTCATGGTCATCTCATTCAGAATTCACCACCTATCCTCAAAGCTTAGCTTAGTAAATATTATTTATTTTTTGGTTTAAACTATTTTCCTCATATGACACAAAATGCTTAAAGCCTTCTTTTAGCTCGCACTTGTATACTAACTGAACTTATCTGGCTGTAAAAAGAGTTCAGAGCGAAGCACGCCAACATCCTCACTGCACTGAACGGGCTCTACATCCTCCGGTTGGCCTACTTATCTTTTTTTTGTTTCCCTGTATGAAATACTTGCTATGCTACATTTGATATACTTTTGTAACAAGATATTTCATCCATTTTACATTTTGGATATACTTCTATTGGTTAGTTTCTAATTGTCCTCTCAGATCTCTAGCATCGTGTTCTAGGATTGCAGTCTGCTCTCTTTAAAAAAAGCATGTTATATTTAACAACCTGCTGCTATGGTCTACTGAGATGCTGCCTTGTGTGTGTGCTTGTTGGCTTGTTGTCGTGCGTGTGCGTTCGTGCTGGCTTGCTCCTGCTGGCTGCGTGTGCATGGGTGTGTGCATACTAAATAGAGCACTTAGTTGGTGTTAAGCTAAAGATAACTTGCGAATAAATGAACAATCGTCTCTATTTTGACACTTGAGAAGGCACGATGAGTATGCAGGGTCCTCCATTCTAATGGAATTTTTTTTAATCCCAGGAGCCGACAATATTTTAAATTTTACTGTGCTAATATAGCGCAAACGTTAGTGACAGTCTCACATAATGAAACCAGTCGGAGTTCTGGTATAATTGAAAACTAGATAACCTTGAAAATGGTCATCTTGAGTTTAGCTAGAAAACCAAGTTTCTGATTTACGCGAACATGCTAGAAATAACATTAATGTGTTAGGCGTCAGATAAGCCAAAATTAATGTATGATAATGATGATAATCAATAATGCTTAGCTATAATTAAATAAAACATAGGCCACTTTTGCACCATGCCTCTCCCACCCTCCCACCCACCTCTCCCACCACCAACAATGGAGATCTCTAGACTAGGACGATGGAAGGCCTTCTACACTGGGATTTCTCCCCTGGCCTCGCGGTGGACACACAGGTGCGCAAAAGGTTTGGTTCCACGGTCCATTTTCCCCCCATGGAGGTACAAAGGAATTCTTCCTTGTTGTGGCTTTCTCCTCTGCCTCTTTTCTTCTCACGGTTGAATCGGTGGGTCTTGCGCTTCAATGCTGTATTGGTGGATCCGCCTCTGGTCTCAATGTCAAACACCTGGTTGGTCGTCAATTTTGTTTCTCCGTGGCTTCAAATAAAGTTGGTCATTTCATTTACGGCCTCAAGGATCGTGTTTGGCCCGATTTTGTCTGCCATTTCAATCTCTATCGCCATTCGGTTTGGTCAACTACTAGTAATGACCATACTTGGCATTTTGATCAAGAGCTTTCTGAAGTGGTTATTCGTTCTCCTGTGGCTATCAAAACAAAACTCAACTTCTTAACTAGAGGGGATTATCAACAAGTTGTTTCGTCGAAAGAACTGACAAAATTTGGTTTAGAGCATACTTTTGCAACTAAAGAATCATCTAATGAAGTCAACACTAATAAGGCTCAAGGATCCACTCATAACCAGGATTCATTGGATCATGACGATCAAACTCTGGTTCATTGTTCAACCATTTCGTTTGGTAGCTTTCATTCGAATGTTTCTACGCATCATGAAGGCAACAATGCTATCCGTTTTGGCAACTTCCAATCAGTCATTAAAACATATTCTCAAGGACAGCAATCCACATTTATTGGCAGTAATTACCGGTCCTCTTATTGGGATTCTATTCCTACTTTTACTCTTCTTCACATTATGGATTTCCGACATGTGGGTTATGATGATGCACACATTGCCAAAATTTGGGCCCTGGAATCGGTCCCGACGGATGATTATATTTTCAGAAGAGTCAACAAATGTTCCCGCTGTTATCAATTGGGCCATCTGGGTCCAAACTGCCCAAATTTACAAACTATAGAATCGGGCCTGGCCCAGGATAGCCCCACGGTACCGGAAGCTTCTGATGACAGGCGTGGGATGGACAAGTTAAGATTTCCTTGCAACATTTGCTCCTCCATGGAACATTTTTCGGATCTTTGTCCTTCTAAATTATATTGTCAACATTGCCATCTTTTAGGACACTTGCCTACTAATTGTGGAACAAGGAATTGCTTGTATCTTTGGTGGCAACCCAAAGTAGACACACCAGAAAATATTGTTCACTTGGCTAACGATAATCACTGGGATAATATTCCTTCTCAAGTACTAGTAACAAGGCAACCGGCCACCGATTGTGTTATCAAATCGCCATCACATCAGAGCCAGATATCCACTTGCCCCAGACCATCGATTACCTTCCCTGACTGCAATAAATCACTACACGAATCTGTAGCCACCCGATGCAGTATCTGTGGCCGGTATGGACACATGGCATTTACCTATTGGAGGGAGAGAGAGGCACAAAGATTAGTATGGAAGACTAAATCAATCTCCGCTGCCGTTCCACATTCCACCTCCCCTCCCCTGCCCACCTCGAGAGCTCCGGACCTTGCAACAATGGCGAACTACCCCGTCAACGTCGTCCCCTACATCCCCACGGGGATGACCATCGAGCTCGGACCGCAGGATCGGATTTGTGCGCAGCGACATGGCGGTGCACCCGGTCCCCCCTCTCAACCACGACTTCCTTGCCATTGCTGAGGTGAATCGCCATGTCCCGTTCCATCATAAAGCTGCTCTGAGGCAAGTCATCACTGGTCTTCTCCATGAGTCCAACTTTGTCCCCACTGAAGTAGATGACCACCCTCTTGGCATTGCTATTTATGGTTTTCCATCGCCTCTGATGCGTGACAATGTCGTCGGTACTACTTTTGAGATTGATGCTGAGGAGGATGGTGACATGAACACAATAGTATCTTTTGTTCCGCATGATGAGGCACTCAATATGAGGCTCACAACCTATGGCCCAGATGTGTGGATTTTGTATATTGGTTTTCCGCAAGATTATCAGACTTACCACTATTTGCATAGATCTGTTGATAGCTTTGGTAGCTTGACTCACTGGCACAACCCCAGAGGAGATAGGAAGTATGTTTTGATCAGGGTTAAGGTCATTCATCTCAGATTGCTCCCAAAGAGTCTAGTTATCGGACAACTTGGTGGCAATCGTCGCTGCTGGACTGTGTGTGTTACAATGATGCGCAGCTCTGACTGGAATGCACATCTGCCTGAAGTCCCGCCCGCTGGGGAGGATCCGCCACCTCAAGATGGAATACCACACCCCTCTATGGTGAGGGCCTCAATGCTGAGCAGCTTTACCAAATGCATCTCAACAATTGGATGGCTCAGCAAGGAGCTGGAAACAATGTTGCAGAAGAGGTGGGGTGAGAATGCAGCAGTACAAGTGGATATTGAGATTCAGCCTCAGTGGGGAGAGTGGCCACCATCTCCACCTCCTGCCCCACCTGCTCTCTACAACTTCCAAGAATGGCTGGCAAATGAAGGATTACAAGTCCAAGATGGTATCCTACCCAGCAACAATCTACAGGACAGTCCTTTTGCAGCTTGGAATGACTCAATCTCCCAAAGCAGTCCAGCCACAAGTTCAGACTCTGAGGCACTTGTACTTGTGCCAGTTAACATTCTGCAGGCCCTACAGAGGAATGGAGCTCTCAACACTATAGCCACTGCCCCAAGTAACCCAGCTGTGCAAATAAATGAGTTGATGCTGCAACATAGCTTTCAGGTGCAGAGCCCTCAAGTACAGATCAGAATTTCTGTTACAAATGCTGGTATGAACATACACTTTTCTGCTCATAATGAGTTCATGAACACCATGCTAGTTGCTGAACCATTATCATTTGTGCCCATTACAAACTTTCTCTCAAGCTCCATCACTCCAACTTTGGCAACTTTTGGTCCTTGGGCACATGGCTATGGCATTAGGCCAACCAATTTGGACGTTCATCTAGCTCTTTCTGAATCCTTGGATGGCTCTGTCCACGTGACCTCCTTTGTCTCACAAGGGGAGGCCGATGGAACTATCACTTCAATTGCTCAAACTTGGTCGATGAGTAGTGAGGATCTAGCTGGTTCTATTGTGGTTGCTCAGCAGAGTGCAATTACATTATCTGAAACTTCTGAAGTGCAGGAAATGGATACTGGAACAGTTGTGTCTGAACTTTCTGAAGTGCAGGAAATGGATACTTCTGAGATTATGTCTGCTGTGCAAACTGAGGTCTCTGTGGGTGGCCATTCTGGCAGGCATCGCAAGAACAAAGCTCCGGTCTCCGTGCTCAGTGTGCGTAGAAGCGCTCGATCCAACAAAAATGATGGGTTTAAAGTGCATTCCATTACTGACAGCAAGCAGAAAGCTTCCAAGGTCAAGCCCAGAGTGACTCCATCTGCTGTAGTCATTACTGAGCTCACTGAAGACCAGATAGAAGTGGAGGAACTCCCTTCTCCGATGACTGTGGCCTAAATTCAGGAAATTGCTGTGCAGAAGTGTGCTGTCCCCCCTGAAGAAGTGACTGAAGAAATGCTCCTTGCTGACAAGGGGGCGGGCCCTTCCTCTTCTTAATTTACTTTCTGTTTAATTTTCTTAATGGTTCTCTCGAACTGGAACATTTTATGTTGGGATATCCGGGGTATGAACTCTGACCCCAAGCTTTTGGCTCTATCAAATGCTATTGTTGCTAGTGGTTGAAGTTATTTGCTTACACGAAACCAAAAAGCTCATTTTTGATAACTCATACATTAAAACCTGTTGCCCTAAACGGTTTGATAAGTTTGCATTCATTCCTTCAAGAGGCGCATCTGGAGGCATTGTGACCATTTTGGAATAGTGCTATCTTCTCTGGCACTGTGTTAATTGAGGAAGAATTTGCCCTAGTCACTAAGTTTAAATCACATCAATCTTCCCAAGAGTGGACTTTTGGTAAACATATATGGGCCTTGCCAGGGTGAAACAAGAGTTGATTACACAACCTGGCTGCTTAATCTTCACATACCTCACAATGAAGACTGGCTGCTTGTTGGGGATTTTAATTACATCCGCAGCCCTAACAATAGAAATAAACCAGGTGGTAATATTAATGACATGATCACATTTAATGACTTCATTCGCACACAAGATTTGATTGAACTACCACTTAAGGGTCGATCATACACATGGAGCAACATGCAAGAGGACCCTCTACTTGAACAACTAGATTGGTTCTTCACCTCAAATAATTGGACCACCTCTTACCCTAATACCACTGTAAAACCTCTTTCTAAACCAGTTTCTGACCATATTCCCTGTGTGATCTCCATCGAAACTAACATCCCTAAAAGTAATCTCTTTCGATTTGAATCATACTGGATTCAATATCCTGGCTTCATGGAGGTGGTGGAATCAACATGGAACAAAATAATCCCCTCAAATAATTATGCCACGATTATCTGCCGAAAATTTAAGGCTCTCAGATATGAACTCAAACGATGGAGTAAACAGATATCCAAGTTGGACACTGCTATAGCTAACTCCAATGCTGCAATTTCTGATCTGGACGCGTTGGAAAATAAAAGGGCCCTCACAATACCTGAAAGTAACTTCAGAACAATTCTCAACAAACATCTGCTTAGACTCCTTGATTACCAAAAACAATATTGGAGAAAAGGATGTACCATAAGGTGGGCCACTTTTGGGGATGAGGACCCAAAATTCTTCAAAGCAATGGCCTCTGAGTGATATCGACGGAACAGTATTTCATCTCTGCAACTATATAATGGCACCATAATTGAGGATCATATTGGTAAAGAAGCACTAATTTACCAAAGCTTTAAAGAGAGATTGGGTACTTCAAGAGAATTCCAAATGAAATTTGATCTAGCCAATATTATCAAAAAGCGTAACGATCTGGATCAGCTGACAGTACCATTCACTAAAGAAGAAATTGATGCTGTCATTAAGGATTTGCCTGCAGATAGAGCACCAGGGCCGGATGGTTTTACTGGACTTTTTCTTAAATCGTGCTGGCACATTATCAAGGAGGATTTCTATAAACTATGCAACCAGTTCCATGAAGGGACTTTAAACCTTGAGAGCATCAATGATGGGTACATAACCTTAATACCTAAAATCTCTTCTCCGACCACAGTCAATGATTTCAGACCCATCACACTCCTCAATTGTTGCCTAAAGGTCATCACTAAACTACTTGCCAACCGACTCCAAAAACTCATTCTAAAGATCATACATAGAAACCAATATGGTTTCATCAAGGGCAGAGCAATTCAAGATTGCCTTGCATGGGCGTTCGAATATATACATCAATGCCAAATGTCTAAGAACAAAATTGTCCTCCTTAAATTGGATTTTGCAAATGCTTTCGACACCATTGAGCATGATGCAATGTTGGACATAATGAAGCACATGGGTTTCAATGATAAATGGATCCAATGGATTCAAACAATATTTTCCACGGGAAAATCTTCAGTTCTTCTTAACGGAGTGCCGGGCAGACAATTTCTTTGCAAAAGTGGTGTGCGTCAAGGAGACCCCCTCTCTCCACTTATATTCGTTCTAGCTGCAGATCTTCTCCAAGCGGCCATTAATGATGCCTTCAGACATGGTCTCCTACATCTACCATTCCCACGACCAAATCAAAAGGATTACCCTGTCATACAATACGCGGATGACACCATAATCATAATGCCGGCTTGTCAAGACCAAGCGCAATTAATGAAAGGTATATTCACTGACTATGCCACCTCCATTGGCCTCAAAATAAACTTCCACAAATCAATCTTGGTTCCTATGAATTGTGATGAGAATTTAAGCCAAGACATTGCTCAAATCTTTGGATGCAAAATAGGGAAAATGCCCTTCACATACCTTGGCTTACCTCTTGGCACCTCTAAACCTTCTGTACAAGACCTAATGCCAATCGTTTGCAATATGGAAAGAAGGCTAACGTCTACTCTGTCAATGATGTCATATGGCTCCAAATAATCTCTCCTCAACACAGTAATTACCTCACTGACAATTTTTGCACTATGCACACTTCGATTTCCACCAAAAATACTTGAACTGTTGGACAAATTGAGAAGGAAATGTTTATGGACAAAAAAACAGAGCAAGGTGAAAAATGTAATTCTCTAGCTGCATGGGACAGAGTATGCAGACCAAAAAATGTGGAGGGCTTGGGATACTAAACCTCAGGATACAAAGTGATGCGTTGCTATTAAAGTACTTACACAAATTCTACAATAGATATGATCTCCCTTGGGTTGAACTGATCTGGTCCACTTATTACACCGACAAAATTCCACATGCCTCTGACCCATGTGGATCATTTTGGTGGAAAGACATTCTTAAACTAACTCCTATCTTTAGAGGGATCTCAAGGGTTCAGATGCTTGTTGGAGACAATGTGCTATTCTGGAAAGATCTTTGGCTGGATGAAATTCTCATAGACACACATCCCAGGGCATTTTCATATGCAAGAAATGAAGATTGTTCGGTCAAAGACTTCCTGACCATTAACTCCCTAGAGGAACAGTTCTATCTGCCACTCTCCAGCCAAGCCCTAGAGGAGGTACAAGATATGCAAGGCCTTATGGCACAAATAAATTTTGACAACAATCAAAACGCAAAGGATGTATGGTCTTACACTTGGGGGAGTAGAGAATTCTCTGCGGAAAAATATTATAGCTTCTACTTCAAAGACATGAGGGCCCACAAATCGTACCAGTGGTTATGGAAATCAAAAGTCACGAACAAAATCAAAGTTTTTGGCTGGCTGGTACTTTCGGATAGATTAAACACAAGAAACATGCTGAAAAGAAGACACTACAATATTGGTACTAACCTTAACTGCCAACTCTGTGGACAAAAAGAAGAAGATATTGATCATATGATCCTCACATGCCCATTCAGTAGAAGCTGCTGGACCACTTTTGGTTTGGACCCTGGACCACAAGCCAACAGATTGTCGTGGATAGAACAAGCAAAAATTAGCTGGAATCGACCTCTATTCATGGAAATTATACTACAAGCTTCCTGGAGCATATGGAAAGAGAGGAATAACAAGCTGTTCAGAAATATCCAACCTACATACAAATCCTGGCTGAACAGATTCAAGGAAGATTTTGGCCTTTTACAATATAGGGTTAAAGATAATAAGAAAGACTTTATCTTCTTACTTCTAGATTCATTGCCTCTGATTAGCACACCCCCTTTTACTCTTTAACCCATCATCACAAAGTGGGATGGGTGCCATGTACATGATGTAACACACTATGTAATTGTGTTGTGATAATTAATATATGACAGTGGCCTCCCCCACTGTCTCAGTTCCTCAAAAAATGCTTAGCTGTAATTTCAGGAGAAGAAAAGAGCATACATTAGTTTTTAAAATTCTTTGGGTGTTATCTTTTCTTACAAGTCCAGAGAAAGAAGTTGGGAAAGGGAATTTTTTAAGGTTGGGTAGAAGGCATGGATTATTTTGGCAAGTAGAGAAAAAGTTGATGTAACACTTTGAAGGTCCATTTCCGTATAGAAAGGCCATGGAATTCATAAAACATGAACATTTGTAATCATGCTCAGAGACGCTAGGTTGTAATCATGCTCAGAGACGCTAGGCTACAAATATTGCTATCCATGGATTAGTAATGTCAATCATTGTATGGTCCAAAGTGATTCCAGCTTACATAATAAATGTTGTCCTTACAGAACTTGATTCATAATAGGACCTGCATTTCAAATGAATGTGAGTCACATTCAGAACTCCATTATCATGTTGCATCCCATTGGTAATTTTGGGGAAAATGTATCCTGGTTACTATGCTGATCACTCAGGCATGCTCGCACCGGCAGTCCTGAGTGGCGAGACAAATGATGCAGTCATCGGAAGGTAAGAGGAATCTGCCAGTATCCTTGTGTGTGTGTCCTTGTTGATGGGACTTCCTCCCTGACCTCAGTTTTTTTGTTATGCATCATGTTCTTTCCTTGAGTGAGCTTGTTTATTGCTTCAATTTTATTGGTTTGTGCTTAGATAATTCCTCTAGGTGTGTAGTTTTTCACAATCATACGGCCTTTAGAATGCTAAAATCTTCACACCTTTGCTTCCATAGTTTCGCCGAACTGAACTTCTCTAAATAACACCAACCAGAGCTTGTTCTTAGATTTTTCTTGTCATTTAAAATTGCTCAGATTGATTAATCAACCATTGCAATGTTGTTTATAGAGGCACAATGATTGTATTTATATGTCTGGTTAATAGAAAATCTAGACAGTTATGTCAGGCCTTTATCTTGACATTTGCCTTAAAGATATGTGATTTGTTGATTTGATTATTGTATTAGTTTATTTCTTAAGTTTGCCGGAATCTCTTGATGTTTCCTTTTAGTTTAGAAGAATCTTATGGTTAACGCATTTGGTGTTTTGTCTCTGATAGCTTTTCCTTGACAATGCTCTTTTATCGATGTTTTAGACTATGTTCTTATTAATATGCTGACTGCTGAAATATGCCTTGGGTAAGGTTGTCAGTTTGATTTATGTGAAAGATTTTATCTTAATTTTATCATGTTGGGAATTGATTGCAGTGACCATAATAAAACAATTGTAGAAACCTATAGTGTATTGGTCTCTTTTCTCCTAAGTGTCTATATATTCTACATCTGGTAGATCAAGGATCTCTCAGCATTTGATTTTCTTAGGGTTGCTTCATGCTATTTCTCTACCTCTAGGTTGGGGAATTTCTTTCTCTAATGCTCCTAAAAACTAAGAACTTGGTACAAAATGAACCATTCTACATTTGGATTTGCGCTATAGATAATTGGTTTATGGAAATTCCTCTAGGTCATTAGCAGTGGTAGTATTTGTCCTTATCGGAACCATTGTTTTGATTTCATGGCCTCTTGTATGTATTTTTATTTTCTAATCTATGTTTAAGAAAAGATCTGTATTTTTTTTATAAAATCAGGTCGAATTACTCCACTTTGTTGCAGTATGTCTATGTTCCAGGAATTAAAGTTCCAACCGTACATACTTATTTTGACTGCAAAAGATAGATAGTTATTACCACCATACATGCATGTGAATACGCCTTAAGATCTCAACAGAAGTAAGGTTAAATGATTACCTATCTTGTGATCTTCTGTTATGAGAAGAGGGGTACCTCTGTCCACTGTGCATGTTTCTCCCAAACTATTGAGTTAGTTTATTCAAATGACAGAGCGCACATGTTCCTTCAGGTATATCTAAATAGATCTGTGAAGCTTTCATTCCGAAAAAGTCTGCCTGATTAGACAAACTCTAGAGGCTAATGGATTCAGACACGGAAATAAACAGACGATTTCACAGACCATACATCGCAGGTCAATCAAAACAGAGAGAGACAGAGAGACAGAGAGAGGGAGGGACAGAGGGAGAGAGGTTTATTAACACACTGCCAATCCAATTTTTCTGTAATTATTTTTACGTGCATATATTTTATTTCTTCTTTGGTTTAGGGAACATAGAAATGCAGGAGGTATTAGCCATGCTCATGTTAATTTCTATTATGAACATGACAGTGGAATTCCATAGGGTTAGATTTGTTCCCCCAAGGTGATGCAGGTTCGGGGCTTCAAAGGCGTGAAATGGCATGGAAGACATAGATGGCAGCAGCCTGCATCCTCGAATAATGCTGGCTAAAGAGGTGTGATATTTCATTTCCTCAAATTCAAATCCCCTCGTCTTACTCCCCATGTAATTTTCAGATTGGAGTTGCCTCTTGGGGAGTCGCAGGTTGCTGAAATGACGACCAGGGTAGATGCCCAAAGTTACAGGTTTTGATTCTTTATGTTCCTTTTTTGAGTTTATTTTTCTATTGCTATAGTCTGATCATAACCAGATTATGTAATGACACCTTATAGTTCTAAAAAATCCCATGAATTTACTTCAATCCAAAGAGGGGCCTTAATTTCGTAGTAGGATTAGAAACCGACAATAGTTACATATCAAATAAAAGTGTTGCTTGAAAGAGAACTGCATGAGATGTTCCTATTCTTAGCTCTAATCCAGTGGTATGGCTGTGATCAACAGTAATCTTTTTGCTTATTAGACTGGCAATATGCATTAGATATATAGTTTAGTTAACTTCTTATCTGCCACACTGCAGAAATATCTACCTGGGAAGAGGCGCCGAAATTTAGAGGCACACGGGAGATGCTAGAGGATGATAAGAAAGATGAGGAGAAAGCTCAGGTTTAGTTCTTTAATAAATTTTTTTCTTTTTTTAGAGTTCCCGAGAATTATTTGCAGACAATGTTGTGATGCTCCAATAGTGTAATGGTATTGTTCTTATAGTGCAATCCTACAATGACAACTATTCCTACTCTATTTGTTAGGATATTTTATTCATTCTACATTCATTGTTAGTTTTGTCTTCATCCTACTATTTATGGATATTTTCTTTATCGCCTCCACTGGACATGAGTAACCTGTGGCATTTTCCATGATTTTCTTCTATATAGTGGAGGTTTCACCAGAGCAAACTGGTTTCACAGAAGTTTCATTAGAGCTAACTTTGTGTTTTATCATCTTGGAACCATTACTATTTGCTGAGAGGAAAAACGAAGCAACATCTATTTTTAGTTGAAATAATTATGCTAGAAGACATATTCAATTTACTATATCACATAATCATTTTTTCCCTATTAAGTAATAAGTATAAACCACAACTTGTGCAGAAAACACAAACTTTAACGAAGGGTACCGAGCAATTAAGGGTGCCCCATCAAGCATTTTTCACTTAAGATGGAACAGAATAAATGTCATGGTGTTCTGTTTATATTTGAACTTTACTAAAGATATGTTACAATTCATGCCTGCAGTTAAATATCTACTACCTGAAATCCGCTTTCTACCTATGGTTATCGAGTACACATATAAAGTGTGCTTTTAATGTTGTATTAAATTCATGCATGTAGTCCAATATCTATTGCCTGAATTCTGCTTTCTACCCATGGTTCCTAAGTACATACACACGCTTTATTGTTTATTAGATTCTGGACTATAGGTCTGCTACTTAATGATGCACCCCATGCTGATAAGAAAATTTATTCGGTCTGATAAGATAATATACTGAACAGATGAATGGCAGGATCAGTAACCTTTCTTCTTGATTATGGTTCCTTCTGCATTCCCAATGTTGCATATATCTGCCTTGTAATTTTGTTTTGTTATTTTTGATAGTATCATTGGTAGAGAGGATGTCTTGCCGAATATAGTTTTAAATTATGGATATTTTTCATACAAGAATTCCAAATACAGTAATGGCCCTTGCTGGGAACAAGGCTGTCATATAAGGGGAAACTTTAGAAGTTTAGCGACCATAATTTAAATCATATGCAGCTTGTTTTCTTCCTTGTTGTTTTATTGCATTAGAGATATTTAGAATTTTGACTATCTAAAAATGCAGAGCATATATTGTGCGGCTTTAGCTTCCCATTCTGGTTTTCTCCCGAGAGAAAGGTTTATGTCTAAAATGGTGCCATTTGTAGGCTTTATTTTGCACGAGTTTGTTCTGGATGTAGTTTTGTAGGCGTATTGATCATCTCCCATGCTTTAAACGAACGAGTTTGTCGTATATGTCTAATAATCGTTTTCACACACTTCTGGTCGATAGAATTAAGCGAACCATCTTTGTATGTCTATATAGTGATTTCGGGAGGAGCCACATGTGGAGAAGTTGGCCGCAATGATCAACACTTGCAATGACCTTAAAAATTCGTATGAAGTTTTTAATTTGGTAATTTACACCACATGACTGTCATTCATTTGCAGCCTGATGAGATCTCATATTGTTGATTCATATGGCAGATTGTTGAGGACTTAGCTGAAGGCAGGCTTGAGACTACTGAAAAAGTGTTGGTGTGATTCAGTGATCCCAATAATTTTTCTGATATCAATGTTATTCGAGGCTCTTAATTTCAAACATATTCCAGTAATTAACTATTGAATATAGAAGATTTTATTATTGACTAGGATGCCTGGTTGGGTATAACCGAATATAGGATGAGCTTGTGTACAAGCCGCTCGTGGCATAGAGGCTTGAGAAATACGATGGATTGCATTTAGTTTCTCTTTACTGTAATTTTGTTGTGTTGCCTTCAAGGTTAAAGATGAGCTTTGTATTTTGTTACAGATATAGCACTTGTGTGTACCATGGCTTCATTGCATATTGACTTCAACAAATATGAAAGTCATTTATTTCTAACCTGCTATGCAACAAGGATTGCAACGCTTTGCAGTCTCTTAGGCTGTTGAGGGGGATGGAGGAAACTGAAGGCGCTAACAATTCCTCTTTGAAGGTCATCACGGACCTAAAAATTTGTTGGAAAAGATCTATTATGATGCTATAGAAGTTGCAGATAAGGATCTTCTCCCCTTTTGCATTGGGTCTGAAAGCAAGGGCATGTACTATACAATGTATGAAATATATTATTTTCTCTTCTACGTTTGTTGAATGAATTGCTACGAAGTTTATGTTAACAGATTTGTTTGCTTTTTCCTTTTTAAGAATCAGTTATTTTTGTAAGCACCACTGAGCCTACCATGCAGACCATCTTGGTGTTTTAGCAACAACAGTGAACATGTTTGTCCTCTTTCTCAACTTCTTTTCAACAATCAATAGCACAAATAGATATGCTTTTACCTATATAACCTCTGTTGTTGTTCCTCATCGATCTATTAATATGCATAATGCCACCCTTATCTATAATTATCTGTTTTTTACTACTTTCTCTGTTTCAAAAATCGAGTACTCACCAGAAACAACAAATATGCTAAGCAAGGAAGAGGCATGCGCTACCTGACAGCGTCCACCTTCTACTCAAGGGATATAGCACTACCATTTAGCACAGACTGTTCCAGGAGAAACAGTAATCATGAATAGAGACAGTAACCAACACTAAGTACTCATTATTTTGATATGTGACTGAATTTTCCTATCACCACTCTTACAATACTTGGCTTGCTTCCGGCCTTTGCGCCATTGGCGCAACGGGTCATCTAGTACATTTAAAAAACGAGGAGAAATGAAAGAAATGGTGAGTACTGACAAATGTGTCCAATGTCTAAAGATACCAATCACAATCACAATTCTCTCAGGTATCTCATATACATGTAATGATGAAAATAAATCAATATGTACAAAGAAAATTCCCATTGCGCTAGGTAACACGATCCCTTCAGTTCTCAAGTAAAAGAAAGCTTCTCGGTCTATAAATAGAAAACTATCAAATGGGGGCTACTGCTACCAAAGGCATGTCAATCGATACTCGAGGATCTATGGGCAAGAGCTGCAGCGTGTCGAAATGCATGGGCATGAAGATCGTGCCTTGGCGCGAGGGTGCCGGTCCCAACGTTTTGATCAAGTGGGTAATGCTAAGTTAGTAGGAATCAAGGCTTTGGTGGTGCGGCTTGCCGCGCATTACCCGCCAAACGACATGCAACCAAATATGAACAATCATTTTTAAATACAATAGAATGGAATAATATGCACAATGAACAACAAAATTATAAGCATTGGATTGGTTATTTATTTAGTCGGAAATAAAACCAAACTTTTCTCGAATGTAAGTGGTATAAGTAGAATAGTCGAGTACATAAAACAATCTTTATTTACAAAAAAAAGAATAATCAAATGCAATACCTGACAGCAAACTATAAGCATCAATCCAAGAACCATTACATAAGACCTAAACACTGTATCTATAGTTCCATGCTAATTTTCTGTATATCTTAAGCACATGGAATGTTCAATGCAGACACATAAATTGTTAGGTGCTCTGAATATGACCAAATCATCTTTTCGAGGCAAAAAAATGCATCTATAACAGTAATGGCTTGTGCAAGGAAGGTGAAAACAAAGCATAACCGCCAAGATTAAAAAATTGAATATGAAATCCATTATAATATACCATCCATATTGAATAATTTTAGGCGTTTAAAAAAAGGGGATCGTGGCTTGGCGCGAGGGTGCCAGTCCCATCGTTGTATGTGTGAAGTGATTAAAATTTAATTAGATAAGAGTTGATTTTATTTGTACCTCTTTGAAAAAAATAGAAACCAAGCTACAAACACAATCATTTGGTACCTTGACTACATCCCGGCATAACTATGTCTCAGGAATGTTCAAGGTCCAAAGCGAAAACAGTAGAAACAAAAAACAGAGTTTGTTGGGCACCAATTATATTTTAGCACAAAATACTAATAAACAGTATCTATGCAGATTAGTTAGGAGCCCAGGAAGGCACTACAAACAGCACACATCAGCAGATTGCATTCGCTGTGTTATGCGGAAACTTGCTAGCAGTCATGCACTCGTGTAACCAACATGTATATCTATAGATGTTTTCCATTTGTCACATCTGTTATGGTAAATGTCCTAAAGCTGAACATATTTGAAGCCTGTACATCCATTTGATTGATCAGTTTTCATGTGATATAGCGTTACATCTTGTTAGAAGCAGCAAATAAATGTATGTGCTAGTAGGTAGCATACCTAGGGAGAAAATAAACAATCCATTACTGAATTACTTATATAGCTAGCCATTAATATGTATATAACCTTTACTTAGTTTTCTTAGCCATCATGCTCAGAGGTCCTAAACATGTCTTATATATCAATTAGACCTGCAGTTAGACAGCAAAGCGAATCAAGCAAGCAAGCAAACTAAAACTAAAACAAAAATATTGGCATGAGCTCAGAAAAATGAATAAGAACCTCTGTGTGTGTGTGACAGAGAGAGAGAGAGGGAGAGAGAGAGAGAGAGAGAGAGAGAGAGAGAGAGAGACCTGAGAGCACGATAGAGCGCATCCAGGTACTCCTTCCACTTGCTCCTGCCTAATCAAAACATCGAAGGATTTGATCTTTGATTAGTTCTACGGAGAAGACCGGACGTTAGAAGTAACCAGAAAAAAGAATCGACCATTGAGTCGTTGAGAGTCAGGACGGAAAATAGTACCTGCAACTTGGGACTTCAGTTGCTCCTGCTCGAGGACGCGGGACAACATGGTCAGGCCATAACGCAGCAAGGACTCCCAATTGAGATAACCAAACTTAAGAAGTAACCAGAGATCGTTATATTTTTCTAAGCCAAAAAAGGTGCACAATCAGAACCATGATTCACTATCATAGGATATGCACACAAAACGGACAGATACCACACTGGAAGCTGCAGTCCCACCTTAAATAACAAGAAAAAATAGTAAGAATAATCTTGTGAGGAAATAGGGAGCACACAATCGATGAGTTCATTTGTCAAAACAACAGAAAAATGTACCCAAAGTGGGTGGTGTCCATGCTCATCACAAGCTGAAATATAGCCTCACATGAAGCCTCAACCACTCCGACAACGTATGCTTGCTATGTAACCATGTACAGGACAACTATCAACTATCGATCGATCCATTAAATAGAGATTTCATAATCTGGAACAATAGTTACTTCATCAATCAGTATATATCAGGAAAAAACATAGGAACAGTACACTTTCTACCAAAACATATGTGCCCTCTAAAATCAGACATGCAAGTATAAAGTATATACACCAGTACACCATGGCTGCCGAAGATGTTCAATCATACTCTGAAAGCAAAACACGTGTTCAAACGAGTACTGAAAAAAGGATCTCACCTTGTTCCAATAGAACATGTAGTGATCCATAAACATAGTGGCAAACCTGCAATGCACAAAAAAGATGGAATGGTTAATAAATGTGCCGATCATTCTGAAGCTAGCTATCATGCTGAAGATAGAGAAGGAAGGTGACAGCGGGTAAGGAATGCTACCTTGGTCTGAAATAAAATAAAATAAACATTTAGAATATGAGATACTATTACCATAGAGATTAGCTAGCTATCATGCAAGAATTTCAGAAAACAACAGGTGTAAGGAATGTGACACAGAAAGGCAAGACAATCATTGACCATGAAAGAAACAGATCTGTAACATCTTCCTTATAACATGTCAATTTCTAATGATAAGATATGAACAATAATAACATGTAATGGCGCAATCGTCACCATGATCTACTCAAAAATTCATGCCCAGTGACAGAGGCCTCCTGAAGGATGGAGTATTCCCTGCAAATGTATAAGAACAAACATATATGCTTTCAGTTTATAGACCGATCCGGGGTAGCTATATAGCTGACTCAAATCCAGTAAGGCAAAGAAAAGAGCAAACAAACTGAAACTATTTATTCTCCAATATGTATTATTTAGCAGGCAAAAAATTACATAGATATACCAAGGTTATATTCATGACAGATGGAGGTATACATTATCAATTTTTCTCATCCCCTAATGCAAGAATGATTATTACACTTGTGGACAGAGAGTTGATGGCATACCTATGGGAAACTCTTTTGTTTCTACATGTGACAAATGCAAGCATTATGTTTGTGCAAAATATTTTAACATCATCCCCGATCTGAGAAAAATGCTAAATCACCAAGTAATTAGATGGATCTGTACCTGGGAAAGAACACAACCATAAATTGTATGACCATGTCTATATACTGACCATTCATTCATATCGAATTACTTGTGGCAGCCCATTCATCTTTCGTTTCTTGCTTGGCTTGTTGCAAAAGTTTGGGATGTCTACGAGTGCACACACATTCCCCTCACAATTTCCTAAAAATAATTGACTAACTAAGGGCACAGCCAAAAATCTGCATTGGGGCATCAGGCAACAGCCGTAATGTAGAGCTCTGCTTTTGAAAGTCAATTTCAGAGGAAACAGTGTAGGTCCATCATGAATCTGGAAAAATCCTTGCATCCAAGGGCGCCGAATGAACAGGGCAAAGCTAAGACTTCACAAAGATTACTTCTATTCCATTTGTACAATCTAATAATAGATGGCCAACACCTAAATTAGCTGGAGGCGGCTAAGCTGAATCACTTCATCTACTCACTTAGTTCCAAATGAATTGAGTTTAACAACCAATTATATTTCAAAGCAATCTAGTCAGATACCAAACCAAACACTGCTACTTTAGCCTAAAAAGGAAAACAGACCATAATATGCTATTGGAACCTACATCTGATCTACAAAAACATACACATGACCACCATTAACAAATTGGAGAGAGGAAAGAGACACCTGACATCTGAAACCAAAACAATAAAGAGAACAACTGAGATATAGGCATAACTCAAAACCAAAAACAGTAGCCGTAGCAGTAATTGGAGACATAACCAATAATGTTGTCCTCCTGCATCACCACAAATTACCATCGTCACGCACGCGGTAACAATAGTTCAAATCGGAAATCCTTGGTTACAGGGGCCAAAATCATGGAAAGCAAAGGAGGAGAGTAGGGGGAGGCGGAGCGGGGGTGGGAGAGGAGGGTGGGGGGATCATCGTGGCGGGGATCTCATGATGAGGCGGCGCCGGCGGCGGGGTAGAAGGGCGTGGTGCTCACCGAGAACACAGACTGAGGAGTGCTAGAGGGGTAATACACGAATGATGGTTGAAGTTGGCCACAATCATGATTGTAGGTTCTTATTGAAATAGAGAAACGAATTCAAATTCAGTTCGAATTGCAGCGGTAGTATAAACATTCGGAATGCACTAAAATGTTGGTATGAGTAGGTTACATGCATTATACAGCCAGCAAAAAAATTAATTGGACATAACATGGATTCATACTCTCTCTTTGTGTAGCTTTGAATAGCATTTGTATAGTAAAACGGGACAAAACTCTCTCTTTGTGTGGTGTGAATAGTTTTTATTTTTTGTTTTTTTTCGTTGAGGGAAGTGTGAATTGATTTGGTACGTACAAGTACAATATTACACGTCAGGCTTATCCCTAAAATTCAACCCACGTCGTGTTATATCCCGAAAATTCAGATATCGTGCTCTCAAAACTGGCGCCTTCACAACCCGCGCCTTGCTATCCCGAAATTACAACGCGGGTGAAAACTCCCTCCAGCTGCCAAATCCCGACACGCGAAATCCCCCTTCTAACCCTAAGCCGGAAGGGCCGCTAGTTCAAATCGGTGGGGGTACTTTTTCACAGCCCTAGCTCAGCCCCTGTTGTCTTTTCTTGATCTTCATGTCATCATGTCTAAATTCAAACGAAATTTGAATTGAGGAATTTTCAAAGCCTCGGAAACCTTTTAAAAATGATCATTAAAATCTTCTCAAAGAAGCCCAAGAAAATGTTCCTTTTAAACCTCAAAAAATATTGGCAAGAATAAAATTCAAACCAATATTTTTCGAGGCTTTAAAATATTTATTTTAGGCCTTTGAATTAAGTCAATAACATATTTGAGTTGGACTTATTTCTGTTATATAAGAGATAAAGTTCAAATAATTTTTGTAAGTTGGAATGTGGCCTTGGAATAGTTTCCTGAGCTCACATAAAAATTTACAGAAAGTTCATAATTTGATGCTTCAGATCAAATCTAACAAACTACAGAAAATAGAGAACATAAAAGAAATGTTAGAGAGAGAGGAACCTCATCTGGGCTTACCTGGCGACCCAGCAGAGGCCCAGCCCACTGGCCTCTGCCAGTCACTACCTACCTCCCGCCAGGAGGACAGCGCGTGTGTGGCCGCCGCGCGCGAGCACGTGCCCCACCACCTCCTGGTTTCCGCCGCTGCCCCGACACGTCTGGGCAACGCCACGCATCACCCCTGACCCCCTCTCACTCTCTCTCTCTCTCTCTCGCTCATCCCCCTCCTCTGCTCTCTCTCCCTCTCACCACCGAACGCCACCGCCGCCGCCGTTCCCACCACCGCGGCCATCGCCTCTCCCTCGTCATCTCGAGCGGTCCAGAAGCTCCGTCGTGTCGTCCTCGACCTCCTCGCTAAGCTACACAACGCCGGACGCCTCGAAGCACCGTCCCCGACCCCTTCTTCCTCATCGGGTTGCTGGAGATCCCTCTTGCCGCCCTGACTGCTCCGGACCGTCTCCGAGCTCGCCGACCTCCTCGTCCGACTCGCCGTGAGCCTCTAACCCCGTCCATCCCTCTCTTCTTCCCCGTAGGCCACCGTAGCCACCGGACCACCTACGCCCGAACCCGTCGCCACCTGCGCTCACCACCAACGCGACTCCGGGGACCAAATGGTCCGCCCGACGCGTCCAACCCACTCACCGCATCACGTAGGCCCCCGCTAGCGCCTCAGCTCGCTAGCTCGAGCACCGCAGCACTGCCGCGCTCACGCCCGAGCTCCGATCACCGCGATCGAGCTCCTCGTCGTCGCTACCGGCCACCCTAGCTGCAGACACAGCCACCGTTGGACGCGCCGCGTCGTGGCCGTTCCAACGGGACCAGCCTCGCTTGCTCCCGTCGCCGGAATCGCCGGAACGACGAACGCCGCCGCCTCTGCTTACGCCGACGTCAAGTCGCCGGCAGGTTTTGACCCAGTTGGCCGGGTTTGACCATCGTTTGACCCCCCAGTGATTCACTGACGTGTGGGCCCGGCCCCTGCTAACTTTTTGTTAATTTAGTAACTAATTTTCGTTAAGCCACTGATTCACTAACATGCGGGCCCCGCCCGACTAATTAAACTAGGTTAGGTTTAATTTATATTAGGATTAGACACAGTCACCGACATGTGGGCCGAGGGCCTTAACTAATCTAGATTAGATTAGTGCTAATTAACTTAGGTTAGTTAGTTAGACACGGACATATGGGTCCCACTAGTCAGGTTTGACCAGGACCGACCTGTTGACCTGCTGACGTCACTCAGACGTCATGCTGATGCAGTAAATAATTTTCTAGATTTAAAATAATTCAGGAAATTTGAGTAAATAGTTAAAACTTCTAAAAATCATAGAAAATAATCTGTAACTTAGAATGAAATAAATTATACATGAAAAATGATCAAAAAAAATCCAATCTTTCCATCTATACCATTTCCATAGATGTTTGAGCAACTTATGCCTTCTGATCAGGTCAAATCAATTAAATGGCATTTGAATAATCACATATGGAGTTGAATTTGAGTCTTTGATTCAAACCAACTTCATTTAATCTGGTTGCTAGTTGCATTAGCTCAAATCACATCATATTTCCATGTCATGATCATGCATCATATTGTCGCATTGCATTTATTGTGTTCCTTCTCTGTTGCCGGTATTTGTCCCCTCTTAGTAGACGTGGTTCCGACGATGAGTTCGATGACACCGATGAAGAGCTATACTATCTTCAGAAGTGCCAGGCAAGAAAAAACCCCGTGTTCATTCCGATACAATCCCACTCTCTCGCTCCTTCTCTCTTCTACTACATTAGGATAACAACGATTCAACTGTTACATGATGCGGTAGTTGAACCCCTTTCCTCTGCATGACCTGTCATTGCCACAGTAAATAGATGAAACCCCCTAGCATGAGTAGGAGTTGTTTGAGCCCTGATGTGCCTACTCGTTCATGCTTGTTTGTCATGCCTGCTACTGCTTAGAGTTGAGTCAGGTCTGATTCATTGGGGATGAATTGGAATGTGGTGAACATGTCCTACTATTGAGAGCTAAGTGTGTGAACACGATTTGGTAAAGGTAGCGGTGAGAGGCCATGTAGGAGTACATGGTGGGTTCTCTCATTGAATTTGTCCTCAGGAATTGAGTTATGTGTTTGTGATCCATGAACAACTACTACCACGCATTGGGATGCTTAAGTGCCCCTCTCGACTTATTAACCGCCTCGATCCCTGTCCAGGAGTTGCAACTAGTTTCTGGTGTTTGTAGGTTGTGTTAGTAGTCTACCAAGTGGCACCCGGTACAGGTGGGCTTGAGACAGACTAGGCACCATGGCCGGGTGTACCAAGCGTCGCCCATTTGGTGGGCTTGGGAACCCTGTACACATCGTTTGGGGCCGAGAGCGACACCCCGGCCGGATCTCCTTGTGGATGGAACTCAAATAGGCGATAAACCTGGATTAGAGACTTGTGTGGTTAGTCAGGTCATGGCCGACACCCTCGCCAGGCTTCCGCTTGAAGGTTGCCGAGATACATGACGTGTACATGGCGGTAAGTGGCGAGAGCGTGTGTGAAGAAGTACACCCCTGCAGGGTTAACATCATCTATTCGAATAGCCACATCCACGGTAAAGGACCTCTGGGTTGCCTTACAGTTCATAGACAAGTGAAAGTGGATACTCTAAAATGTGCAAGATAAGCGTGAGTGCTATGGATGGTGTTCTTGTAGGGAGACGGGAGCGGGTCCATAGTGGCGTATTGATATGGTGAATATGTGGACTCATGTGCGCCACCTCAAAAGAGTTACCAGCAGTCATAGTACAGGATAGCCACTGAGTCAAAGCTGGCTTGCTGAAGTTAAACTCCACCACCCCTTTGTTGACACTGATGCATATGTAGCTAGTTCTGATGTAAGTCTTGTTGGGTACATTTGTACTCACGTTTGCTTAATTTATATTTTTGCAAAGAGACTTCAGTCTCACTAGTAGATCCGCGTGGACTTTGATGTTTAGCTTTTTACCTCAGCTATGGTCTTGTGCCCTCGGCAGGGTCTTGTAGATAGTCAGGCTTCGCAGCCTTTTCATTTGTAGTTGTTTGTACTCATACAAGTTGAGCTTCTGGTTGTGCTTGTTGCTAGTATGACTTGAATGCTGGGTCATCAGACCCATGTTTGTAATATCTGACTCTTCGGAGCCTAATGAATAAATACTTTGAGTTGTAGAGTTTTGTTGTGATGCCATGTTGTATTTTCACATATCGAGCATATTGTGTGTATGATTTGAAATGCTTGGTATGTGTGGGATCCGACAACCTAGTTGTTTGTCCTTGGTAGCCTCTCTTACCGGGAAATGTCTCCTAGTGCTTCCACTAAGCCATGGTAGCTTGCTACTGCTCCGGAACACTTAGGCTGGCCGGCATGTGTCCTTCTTCATTCATGTGTCTTTCCCCTTCGGGGAAAGGTCACGCGGGGTCTACCGGAGTCCTGTTAGCCTGCTACAGCCCGGATTCTCCGGAGTCCTGTTAGCCCAGCTGCTACAGCCCGGATTCACTCGCTGATGACTGACACATTCGTTGTTGGGTCATGTATGCCTGTCCCTATAAGTTAGTGCCACTTTGGGTTTACAACTAGTCATGTCGGTCCGGGTTCTCTGTCATATGGATGCTAGCGACACTATCATATACGTGAGCCAAAAGGCGCAAGCGGTCTTGGGCCAGGTAAGGTGGCACCCGTGGGAATACCGTGCCTGAGGCCGCAAAGTGATATGATGTGTTACATGCTAGATCGGTGTGACTTAGGATCGAGGTCCAGACAGCTTTGGTATCAGAGCCTGACTGCCTGTAGGATTACCAAGCCAAACTGGTCGAAGTTGAGTCTAGAAATTCTTTAGTTATGTAAGGGAATTGATTGTGGAAGGGAACGTAAGGATCTTTTTTCTCCTTTACCTTATACCCTTCTGATCCAAGTCATCTTATCCTTCCTACGGGGTTAAGGAACTAGGCTTTTTATTCTTTCTATCAGGATCACGTGTTACTAATCCATAGACTTATAGGATTGATGGATTCAAGCCTCAGTTCAGTTCCTATTACTTCCGTGTGTTCATAGCTGGCCTCAGAACCTTGATATTGCTATGTTAAGTGGTTATGCCACCATTTTTCAAGATGTCTCAAAGCTTTTTGAGCATTTACAGCCGTTATGCTGTCCGAGTCATCCCAGGTGTCTAAATAGCCTGATGCATTTGCAAATTTTTCCTCCCTGTCCTGATGTCCTTTTAGGCCAGATTAATCACACTAATCGTGTGTTGAGGCACTCCATTGCCTCGACATATATGTTGAAGCTATTATTATTGCACTAGGATATTTTATAGAACCACCTAGTAATCCAGCCATGCCTTGTATTCCCAGTGTGATAATTCTGGCCATCATTCTCGAAAGCATCTTGTGATGCCATTTAGTTAGTAGGCATTCTATTCCTGGGTTTTTGAACCCGAGATTCACTCTACTTACTTCCTGTTGATAGTGTTTGCTCGTTCCTTCAGGGTATTAGTAACCTTTGTGATAGTCTTTGAGGTCCGTGGTATTTCCTTCTTCCAAATACCATGAACTGCTTATGGCAGAAGTTCTTTTGAACCAAAAGATCACAACCAGAGTGCTCTTGATGAGTTCTGTGTTTTGTGACTCTGTCAATCCCCTTCTGCATGGGTTATCCGAAAGAAATATGTTGAACTCGTTCGACATGCTAATCTATGCATCCACAACTCAGAAAATCGTATGTCCCTTTGAGTTGTCCCTCTTTGGTTGTTACCTAACCTTCTTCTGTCAATTGTTGGTCAAGAGTAGTTGTGCATTCGTGTTATCAATGCCTATTATTCTTGTGGTCCGTCAATCCGTTCCATCCCAGAATGGCTAGGAGAAACAAACTTCAGTACCTTATCCATCTCGAGGACTGGGTCAAAGTAGTTGTGCTCTGCAGATCAAATGCCAATCCATCTTTTTCTCTGTTCTACCCTGGAGTATTACACCACCCCCCCCCCCCGGTTATGTCAGGATTGTCATGAGAATTGCACCATCTCTTATGAATTATTGACGCAGTGATACTTCTCGTCATCATTGTTTCATTCCTCAGTTCCGCGTTATTGTAACCGGAATGTCGACAAATGAACTATGATGCGTGAAATCAATACTCCTAGAACCCCGTTGCTTGGTAGCTAATGGACAATAATTTCATTCTTAGCGTGTTGGTTATTGAATCATCATCCAAAGATTGATCGTGCTACCTAGTCCATATTTCCCGGTGCACTCTTCGATCAAGAGTTAGGATTGTGTCAATCCCTTTCTTATTTGATCACATCATCTTGGCTCAAAAGCAAGGATGCTCCCGAGCTTAATAACATATCGGTGCTTCGTGATTTTCCGAATATCTTCTCGGAAGTATCACCAGGATGTCCCCTGACTGTTATGTTGAGCTTGTGATCAAGTTGGTTTCTTGTAAACCACCCTTTCTCCAAGAATCTGTGTTGGATACCCCTGAGCTAGTTGGTTAAGCTAAACAATAACTTGGAGAGTTGGAAGATAAATGCTAGCCTAACTTAGTTCGTCTCTAAGGGATATCTTTGTGTTTGTGTGTGCGTATGTTGAAGAAAGATGATACCCCCATCGATTAACCTTCGTGTTCAGTTGTTGGATCTATTGTCTTACCAATCTTTGATTTGAGTATGGGCTATCATCAAATCAAATCAGAACCAACGATATTCATAATGTTGTGTTACTCGTGGTTGATCCCCCGAGCATACACCATTACATCTTTTGGTCTGACCAATACTATCACAATGATCACATAATGGTGGAATTCCAGTGATATGGAAATTTTGATGAGCTGTTATTGAGCCCATCAGCAGCATCTTGCCTCCTCCATGATTCATATTGAACATTGAGCTAGTGTTGGAAACTTTGTAAGCATTTTCTTCGTGTTCCGCTCATGAGGTATGTGTTTTGGTGAAAGAAGTGACTTTCTCCAAGTTCACGTGCATTAGGTGTAAGTTGCCGCCATGAATTTGAGAAAGGTTTTTCTTGTTTCCCCTGGAATCATCCCAAATCAGCCATGCATACGTGCGAAGTATTCTATGGTTTGGTAGATTAATTACCTCCACTCCATACGTATTCCCTAGCACACCAAGCCACTGACTGATTTGTTCTAGGAAGAAGAGTTAAATGCTAATCCATGGTAATGCACAAGACTTCGGTATCCTTGATGATGGTTCCCCGCGTGAACTCGGTAGTGTTTCGTTGTAAGACTACTGTGTGGTCATGCTTGTCTGGGACAGCGTGTTCACATGTGTGTAGCAGAACCAGCTCATATTTTGGAGCTTGCTATTGCAGTTCATTCCCGAGAATCTCGCAACAACAGAACAAGAAAAATGCTTCAGACTTGGATGATTTCAGCCATTAGAACATACAAACAGCAGTTCTTCAGTTAGTTAGCAATACAAATATCAGTCTTCAGTTAGTTAGCAATACAAATAGCAATTTTAGTTAGAAATACAAACAACAGCAATAAATGTTGTACATACATTAGAAAAATTGCTGCTATGTGCGCACTGAATAAAACAGCATTGCAGAGAACCATATAAACTTCCATTCAATAAACATAGAAGAGATAAGGTACAGATTTATGAAAATAAATGAACCAAGAAATTGCTGAGAAGCAGCAAACAATGTTGCCATCCTTCCACAGTACGCGTTTCTTCAGATTTTTTAAGAGACGAGGAGCCACTTGTCAATTTAATTCAGTACCACTTGTCACTAAAAGTTCTCGTTCGAATTCAAAAGCAATCGTCCAAGTGTGGAAATTAGGACATTTCACTTGTACACTTAGGCCACAAATACTATAGTTAGCCCAGAAATACTACAGTTCTCTTCTTACATTAATCCCTCACTTTATTAAATTGGCAAGAGATTACAAACTGACCGGATAGTCCTAGTCAGGAATCCAAGAATTACATCAACGCATGTAAAAGAAGAAATGCTAAGAGCTTCTCTAGCGCAGAGGTGCGCCGCCAAACTTGCTTCACGTCGAATCCAAAGAAGCTTGAACCCCTGAAAAGTCCTGGCCAATTGCTTAATTTCCCTGAGAGAATTCCTTATTTAACACTGTCTTAAATTTTCTTTCCCTATTTGACACTGAAAATATTTTGCTTCCTTATTTAACACCTTGTCTAAATTTTATGCCCTATATAACACTTCCGTCTATTTTCAGCCTTAACAGTGTTAAATGTCACCAGAAAAGACCTTTTTACCCCTCGTGTGGCATGTGACCAAAATTTAATAGGTAGATGCTAATATTCAAAAACAAAAAGACAAGTCCATAGCTCGCCCGACCATGCAGCCACGCCGGGGGCTATGTACAGCTGACGAGATAATTGCACGTATCATCCTGGAAGTTGCCGGCGATGTCCAACTCGGTCCCGGAAGTTGAGAACTGATCCACTACGGTCCTGATACGGGGAAAATACGTCCCCAATACGGTCCTGGATGTTGGACGGCCAGTCCTGCGTCTACACGTCGCGTGCGTACATAGGATACGCCCGTATGACATGTCAGCGCCTGGCCCGCTCGTCAGAAGGGAGCCCACCAGTCAGGGCGGAGCCCACCCGTCAGTACACTTGGAGTGGATAAGACGCCGAGCCGCTTCGTCGGTGAAAAAATCCCCAATCTCCCAAACTATCCACCTGCAATCCCTAGCTTCTCCTGCGGCAATGGGCGGCGCTAGCGTGACCTCCACCACCATTTTTGTCGACGTTGAGAGCGAAGACGGCGGCAGCGCGGTGGCGGCGGTCGTCGCCGGTGATGGATCCGGGCGTAGCTTGCTGGAGAGGGCTTATCCGCAGGAGGTATGGCGTCGGGGCGAGCCGTGTCTCCGTCCGGAGAGGAGCCGTGTCATGCTGTCCCAGACACCATCTATGGATGCGTTTGAGGGTCGGTACGGCAATTTGGTTCTGCTGGCCACGGTGGTAGGAGACGGCGAGGAGGCAGTGACGCCGGTTGATCTGTTGGCCGCCATTGAGGCCCGTTGCGGTGTGCTGTAGTCGGAGGTGAGCATTGAGGTCGCTTGCCCCCCGCATGACCTATGGCTGTTGTTCTCAACGGAGGAAAAGTGCACGATGGTGCTGCAATCGTCGATGAAGTTCAAGTGTTGCCGCCGGTGGATCCAGTTTCAGCGCTGGGTAAGAGAGATTCGCGCCACCCCGGATGCTCTGGAGTACAAAACGAAGCTCAGTTTGGAAGGGCTCCCGGATCAGGCTTGGTCAATGCAGTCAGTGAAAAGTGTTCTGAAGGATTTAGGCGGCGACCTGATAGAGATCATACGACCAAAGAACAGGCGCGAGCTTGAGGTAATCGCATGGCTTCGTGACCTGTCGAAAGTGGGCAAGATGCTGGACGTGGAGATTGTCAAGCCTAATCTTGCGCTCTGTACAGATCCTCCTCCGCAATCAGTTGAAGAGTTTGTGGCGATGGAAATGGTGTCGTCTTACGGGCCGTCGTCGCCGAGGAAGAAGAAGACGCTGGTGTATCCTGTCATCTGTCACATCAAGGAGGTGACTGATCGTGGTCCTCTACTCGCCGAAGACCTGCCGGATGCATGGCTTCCGAATGAAGGGGAAGACCTGACACGGACGCACAAATTCAGCACTGTGCTTGGCAAAGTCGATGGCAATGAGGATTGAGCTATCTATCTATCTAACTAGTTGGAGTATCTGTAGTATTCAATCTATGTAGTTTGTGAACTGCTGTAGTATTATGTATGTCACTGGGTTATATATTATGTGGGTGCCTCTTTTGTGAATTTGGTATGTAATATTCAGTGCTTGACAGACTATCTATGTATGGATCTCATGCTATGTTGGAAGTTGTTGATCATTATGAAAATGGAGCTCACTGTCACTTCTATCATTATGAAAATGCCGCTCCTGAATATGCAATCCTTTTTTGTATCTATACATACAGTTATGGCAGTAATCCTTCCAAGCACCTCATTTGTCATATCTCCAAATAACAGCACCCAGTTTACATATTACAGAAGAGAGCATATAACAACAACCAGTTTACATACTACAGAAGTAATCATATAAGAAGTCTGACATCCAGTTTGCGTATTACAAAAGCTATCCATTATATTCTGGCGCATATAACAAGTCTTATAGCCAGTTTACATACTACAAAAGAAAGCATATTATGAAAGCTATCCAGCAGGATCTGGAGCATGATCACGAGTAGAACATGTTCATTAACACGTTCTACATCTGATCACAAACAGAACACAAAATGAAACCTCCACTTTTCGTTAATTTTCAACCACCCCTAAGTTCATCAAACATGCTAACTTTTCTTGGTTTTTTAAATGTTCTCCTGTTTTGACTAGAGCTTGCTCCAGTTCTCTTCATTGTTGTAGTTTTGGACTGACATGCATTCATCCTCTGCTCCTCCACCATTGCTTCTCTGTCTTGTTGTGCCTTCCTCTTATCTGCGTCCTGCAAAGCTACCTGCACTCTTGTAGCTTCCTGCTGGACAGTCTGCTGCTCCCAAGCTCTTTGCCTTGCTGTCTCCTGTGTTTGCAGAAATGATTGCTGCCTATCAATCTCATCTGCTTGATTTATAAGAAACAATGCCTCTTCTGCATCAAATTTAGTCTTGCAAACTCTTTTTTTCTCTTCAACAATTCTTTGTCTTTCTTCCGCCTTAATTCTTTTTGCCTCTTCTGCTTCTTTTTTCCTTTTCTCCATAGCTTCTCTCCTTTTGTCTGCCATGGCCAGTTTATCCTCTAGGGCCTTTTTTTCTTTTCCTCACTAGCTTTCCTCCTCTCTTCTGCAGCAATTCTTTTTTCTTCAAGTGCAGCCTTCTTTTTCTCCTCTGCAACATGTTTCTTTGCTATTAGGTCATCTTTCTTCTTCTGAGCAGACAACTTGATTTTGTCCTCTTCTTCTTTTAACTTCGCAATGGCTGCATCAAACTTGGCCTGATCTGCTATCTCTCTTCTCCCGGCTGCTGCTCTAAGTCTGGCAAGTGCAACAACCTCTCTCTTCCTGTGCACATCACCAGTTTTTGTTGTTGTAGTAGGTTGAATTGGAGGCTGTGAGAGGGCTTGCTGCTGTATGAAAGCATTCTCAGGTAGTGGGCCATGCACAACTTCCTCTCTCTGCCTTGATTCCCTCTGCATTAGTTAACAATTGTTTTAACTCAGAATCAATACATGCTGTGTGTAAACAGAGTTTGCGCAAAAAGAGTATGTGCAAGCATTTTTTAAACTTACTTCATGTGTTAAAGTAGCTAGCATCTCTGAATGATACAAAGGTTGTTCATGGTTAAGAACACCAGCTGTTTGAAGATTAATTTCCTGGAAAGTAATAATGCAGAAAGATTATTGGTGCATTAAATGATGTTCTATGAGTAACAGATTTATTGTTTCTTGATCTCGAGATTTACCTGAGTAAGGCCTATTGTTTCTTCATCTGAAGATGACACATCTGGCTCAGCTCGAACTCTATGTCTTCTTGTTTTTTTCTTAGGCTTCAACCCTAACTTCCAGTCCAAGCAACCATTTATGTTATGACCAGCACCTCCACAATATCCACAATGGATGACTGCACCTGCCGTATTGATCTTCACACCTCTCTTTCCCTGCTTCTCTTCTGGTTGTTGTCTCCTATTCCTTGCCCGTCTTCCTTTCTTTTTCTGAAGTGGTGGTGGTATGATTTTTCTGCCATTCATATTAGCCCACTCACTCACATCATTGCATGGCATGATAATGTGCTCATATACCTTGCAATAAGTCTCAATAGAGTAACAAGAGTTCACCCTTGATTCTGGTGGTATTTTGTCATATCTAAGAGCAGAGACTCCATGAGAACATGGGATACCTGACAAATCCCATCTTTTGCAGCTACACTTCTCCATTCTTGTGTCCACACTGAAGTCCATACCTCTATCATTGACTACAAACAACCCTTTTCCAGCTGGTGCAGCATGACAAGTTCTTGCAAATTCAATATTCTTATCCAATTTCTTTCTTATCTTTGGACAAATAGTACCATGCCACTTCAAGACCTCTTGTTGTTTTCCATAATTCCTTCCCATGTTTTGGCCCTTGATCCTCTGACACATGCTTATAATTAGCATCTCCCTAGCCTCCAGGATGTACCTATTGAACACCTCACAATTGTTATTGAGCAGCACATCACACTTTGGGAAATCATTTTGATAAGCCCTGACCCATGTTTTAGGATTCAACTCATCCAGCCAGTCATGGGCCTCTTTGCTGAGAACTAACATTTGGTTCATATTTTCCCTAAACCTTCCCTCTATAGTACTTCTAGCACATTTCCATAGCTGGTTCTTTAACGCCTCTCCCTTGAAATTCTTGTTGAAATTCTGCCACAGATGCCTCACACAGAATCTGGGTGGTGAAAGTGAGAACAATTCCTTCACTGCTTTCAGTAAACCCTACAAAAATAATGACATTTCACACATTATAAACATGCAAAGGAAATCACATAAGTTCTGATACATACTGAAATAAGCAAAAAATGCAAAGGAATTACTTTTTGCTTGTCAGACATGATGGTCCAGAGATCTGTGTTATGTATGCCAAGATCTTGCTTCAATGCAGTCAAGAACCATCTCCAGGCTTTTGTATCTTCACTTTGCACTACTGCATGAGCCACAGGAATTATGCAATCATTAGGATCCATTCCTACAGCACTTAAAAGCACACCTCCATATTGTGTCTTCAAGTGACAGCCATCGAGGAAAATGATAGGCGTACAAGCAGATAAGAAGCCCCTTTTGCATGCATCAAATGAGAAGTACCATTTTTGAAATTGCCCCTCTTCTGAAAGTTCAACAAAGAAAGTGCTACCAGGATTAGATCTCCTCAGCTCATTTGCATAGTCCCACAACAAGTTGTATTGTGCAATCTCATCACCATATATCATATCATATGCAATCTTCCTAGCTCTCCCTAACTTGCCCCTTTTAATTGTCATATTCCAATCTTCTTGCACAAAACCTGCTAAGGCCTTCAATGAAATCCTCTCACATGCCCTAATCTTGTCGACAAATTTGTGAGCAATATACCTAGCTGTAAAGGCTGTAACTTGCCACTTCTTCTCACAAGTATGCTCACCATTGAATGTCTTCACCATTATCGAATTTGTCCTATTATCACAAGATGCATAAAGATACCATGGGCATCCTTTCTCACACTTTGCACCAAGCCTTGTTTTGTCATTCTTTGGGAATGTGATGTTCACTCTCTCTTTGCAACTGTACTCTCTAACTGCTTTCCTCAAGAGCTCGACTGAAGAGAACAATTGGCCTGCATGGAACTTGGGCTCATGCATATCAGCAGCTGTAAATGATTTGAAATTGAATTTCATTTCATCTTGATCTGAATCTGGAGCATCCAATTCCTCATCTTCAGAGTTGCACTCTTCCAGCACCTTCTTCCCTTTCCTATCTTGCAGAGGGTGTAGCTGCTCCTGCAACAAATCCTCATCCCCATCCTCCAAGTCATAGTCACTGTCAATAATTTCAGGAATATAATCACTGTCAGAAGTATCTGAATCTGCATACTGTTCTTCCTGCTCTTCTATATTTTGTTTTCTTGGTCTCAGTCTGTCAAAGAATTGGTCATGACTCTGAATTTCATGACTTTCATCCACAACACTACAAGATGTGTTGCTTTCATTGACATCTCTGTTATCATTTGCATTGCTTCACTTCTTCATTGGACTGAAAACAACTGGCATTTGTGTTACTGGATTAGCCACAACATCATCCCATCCAGCTCCTCCTCTAGAAATATGGCTGTCCAAATGATCGAGGTATATCATTTGAAATTGGTGCCCTCGATTAAGCGTTAGATACATACAATCTACGTCAACATCATTGGACAAAAGCCTGGCACCACCTTCATTTAGCTGACAACCAGGGGGCAACCAATACATATCGATTCTACCTCTCTTTTCATAACCCAAGTGCTCAACTAATTCTTCAAACAATTTGTAATATGCACTCTCCACCTGACAGTAATCATAGCAAACCTTTTTGCCATCCAAATAACACCTATTCTGCCCACTGCCAAAGAAAAATCCTCCATGGATTACCTCAACAGTGAACAATCGAGAATCCTTTGCTGCAAACAAAAATCATTGAAAGTTCAATCTTTTTGTCGTACTTTACCCAAACCCTAACAAATTTCCCTCCAAAGTGCATGAAATTGGCATAAACAAATGAGATTATATGTGCACACAACCTAATTAGAACTAAAATTGTAGATTTCAGGCACAAAACCATCTCTACGTTCTTGGGCGACGAATCATACCGTACGTTGGAGCCGCCTCGCTGTTGGGCCGCCGTCGCGGGCCCTCCATCGCCGCTGAATCCCGTCCTACAGGTTGCGGCACCGTCGCAGTCCCTTCCACCACCGCAGCAACTACCATCGAAAGGCCATCGGGTCGCAGATCATCCGCCGCCCCACCCTATCCCACTACTCTGCTTCCTGCTCTGTTTTCGGTTCGTGGACACACGAAGGATCGAGAAAAGACAGCGAGACGGGGATGGGGGGCAAGGGGTGGGCTCCGCGCTGACTGGTGGGCTCCCTTCTGACGAGCGGGCCAGGCGCTGACGTGTCATACGGGTGTATCCTATGTACGCACGCGACGTGTAGACGCAGGACTGGCCGTCCAACATCCAGGACCGTATTGGGGACGTATTTCCCCGTATCAGGACCGTAATGGATCAGTTCTCAACTTCCGGGGCCGAGTTGGACATCGCCGCAACTTCCAGGATGATACATGCAATTATCTCTACAGCTGACTAGCATGGAACTCCAACACATACACACACGCGACACACTTTTTCTGTACACGTCGTCGACCATCCATCACAAAACCATTGTAACTCATGCCAAATACAATCGCCATCAATCGATCTGCATCGTGACGTGTACGTGTGTGTGCCTGCTAGTCCAAGCTAGCTAGCTCGGCTAGAATCGATCAAGCTTCCTACGTGAGCATCGTTTCTACGTCCAGCCCGGCGTACTAAGTTACCAAGCGAGTTTTTGTCTTTCCACACATTGACATGTGGGCCGTGACCCACCCGTCAGCGGCCCAACGGCAGGGGGGCGTACGTCAGGGGACCGGCTCCTACACGTGTTGCTGTCGCCAATAGCACCGGCCAGGAACCTCATCGAAGTACTTCGTACAGTAGCATCGGCATACTGTAACCTTAGCCAACATACATGAGGGTAAAAAAGTTTTTTTACATGTAAGTTAACAACGCTAGACGGAAAAATGGATGGAAGTGCTATAAAGGGCATAAAATTTAGAATCGATGTTATTTAAAAAAGAAAAAAGTTTTCAATGTCAAATAGGGAAACAAAATTTAACACAGTGTTAAATAAGGAATTCTTTCAATTTCCCTCATAACATGTGCCCCATTCAACCGGATAGCACCAGGCTTATGCCACAAGTTCACTACATCAGAACAGTCCATTTGCATGATAATATGTTCATTCCCAAAATACTATCTAACGAATTTCCATGCTAGAGCAAATCAACATCATCACAAGGTGGTGCCGTCAAGAGTTGGGTGAAACTGGCATACCATTGCACACATGAAACCCCTTTGTCGGTTTCATACTTCTCTACTTGTGCTTGAGGCTGGACACCATCCATTTATTTTGTTGCACATCAATCTTTTTCTTTGGCTGCCAATGAAAATTATAGTAATTTGCTACCCCTCGTCGCTTTCCTCTGCTTTTCGCCGCCATAGCCTAGCCCCCGTCCGCCGAATCTGCTACTGGTTGGAGCATCTCTTGCAAATCCGGTATATCCCTGTCCTATAAAATATACCGCAAAATGTCTTCTAGGAGTTTCTAGGCTGTCTTTTAGGAGTTTTTAGGCTGTGATATGTGCGAGAGCAGAACAAATCCCCGTAAATTGTTGACAGAACAACATAAAGCCCCCTGGACTCAATACAAACTGCAATTGGGACATTTGTCCCGGTCGAGCTCTCGTGCAAGATCTGCCATGGGCAGGGAGGTCACAGCTCCGCCACTCGCTGCCGAACCACCACGAAACCACCGCCCACACGCCATCGCCTCTCCAGCCTCGGCTACGGCCAGCGGCCAGAGCTCGCGTCTCTCGCAGCAATGCCTCCTTGCGCGGCAGCAGCTCGAGCAGCGACGGCAGGTGGATATAGCAGATTCGGCCCCAACTATGCAGGAGCCCGCATTTTTTTTTTACAAACAAGTGATTTTCCAGTATGTTTGCGCGCTGCAACTCCTCTTCACAGACATTTCCACGGCATAGTTCCGGGCTTGGTTGCGTTCTTTTATCTCTCCGATAGAAAAAAGAATGGATATACTCAAACACGTGCTTCTACGTCCATTAAGATAAATATATAATTCCAAACAAGACAAACACATATATACTTCACCTCAGAAAGTGGGTTAAGCCTAGCATACATGCACAAACAATGATTGGATTTCTAACCCCACTAATAAATTAGGATTTCTTAACCAACCAGGAGAGATGATACTACAGAGACAAAAATTTCAGAACACTTATAGGCACCAGCACAATAAGAGCAACATTGACCACCTTCTGCATGTTATGCAGCCTCCTGTGGAAATTTGCCAAGTCCTCCTTGCAACGCCTGCAAAGAGCCAATGTGTTAGAAGATACAAAGTTACCTATTATTATTTTTCACAACTTACACACAAGTATTATTACATATTGTTCTGCAACTAGGTTTATCTTAGAAAAAACACATATGAGCACTACTTTGCGTCTAAAAAACTAGAGTAGCCTTGCTCAATAAACATCGTCCAGCAACAGTACTAGTAGGGTAAAAAGGCTCGTTCAGTTGTATACTGTATTAAGGAATTTACCTCTCAACTAAATCCATATCATCCAAATTCTTGGATATATCCTTCATACTCTGGTCAAACTCTGCAGTCATGTGCTTTATTTCCTCGCGCTGTTTGGCCAGCGTTTTATCATCATCAGAATAAACCACTTGACCCCCCTATAAAAATTTGAAGGACATGTGTTACAAATGCTGGAAATTCATAAAGAAGTTGCAATACAGTGAATACATCACGGATGCCTCTCAAGGCGGATGAAAGATGCAATAAATTCTTTTTTGTCTTGGTCTACCGCCAAATCTAAATAAGTGTAAACACTAGTGACTTAATAAAGGAACATCTCACCATCCGAACATCCACTAAAAAGTAGTACTCCCTCCGTCCCAAAATTCTTGTCTTAGATTTGTCTAAATACGGATGAATCAAGTCATGTTTTAGTATTAAATACATCCGTATCTAGACTAATCTAAGACAAGAATTTTGGGACGGAGGGAGTACAAGGGTGATTGATTTCTCTAAAAAGATGATACTAGAGGGGGGAAAGGCGCAAAACCGCACCAGCTGGGATCAGATCTAACTTGGGGTGACTGATTTCTCTAACAAGTTGTAAATTAGATGAAACTGGAGAAAAATTAGAGCAAAACCGCACCAGCGGGGATCGGATCTAACATGGATTGCGAGAAATCGAACAGAGCTACTTACCGTGCCACCGTGGGACATGAGGCGAGAACCCGCCGCCGGCGAGAGCGCGTGGACCGGCCCCATACGGGGGGCCACCGGCGGCGACCTGGCACCGAGGGCCGGCAACTGCCTGACGAGGGAGCGCAGCGCCATCAGGTCTAGCGGCGGCGGCGGCGGCGGCGGCGGCGGATTCTAGGGCTGGCTGGCTGGACTGGCTTCGTTTATCAGGGAGGAGATACGAACAGAGATATATATATGCCAAGAGTGAACGGGCAACTCGATCCCGATAAAGAAATCTTCTGAAGTGCAATAATTAGAAAAGGAGTTCTCATTGAAAAAAGAAACAAAAAAGTTATCGTAGAAAAAAAGATAGAAAGATACGTGCCTTAAGCCGACCGTGCGGCGGGGCCATCCACATCAAAAACATCACGGTCGGCTTAAAAAAGATAGAAAGTTATCGTAGAAAAAAAGACGAAAGAAACCTTTTTAAGCCGACCATGCGGCGGGGCCGTCCTCATCAAAACTCGCCGTCCACATCTAGCCAACTCTGCTCCCCCGTCGCCGGCAAACCCTAGCCACCACCACCACAGCGAGATGGGGCTCTTCTCCGGCGCCGGCAGCAGCAAGGCCAAGGGCAAGGCTTTCGCCGTCCCCTTCCCATCGGAGCTCCTCCCGCCTCCGCCAGCACCGGCTCGCCGGCAGAGGCAGCACGTGAACATGCCAGTGCATCAGGCGGAGTGGCATTGGCAGCATCGCGCGCCTCTGTCGTACCCCGACGTCATCCTGGCGCACGACTGGCATCTGGATCCGGAGAGGATCCCAGTGCCGCCGGTGCCGCGGTTGGCTAGGGCGCACGCGGAGGAGGTGCGGCGCCGGTGGGCGATGCTGATGCCGGAGCAGCGTCGCAACGACACCTACGCCATCGACTCGCCGAACTGGAAGCGGTGGTTCGCCTTCGAGCACGAGGAGGCAAGGCGCCGCGGCGTGCGCGAGGTCGACCGCAGCCTGCCGCCGCCCCTGCTCGTCGTCCGCAAGGAGGACCAAGCGGCGGAGGACGCCTACCAGGCGGCCCCTCCGGCGATCTACCGCGAGAGCGAGGAGGACGAGCGGTGCAGGGTGGAGACGGCGGAGAAAGAGGAGGCCCGGTACGAGACGACCATGGCGCAGGCCATTGCCCTCTCTGTGGCCGGCGACTACATGGTGCCGCCGGTGGCCCCGCCGCCCCGCCCCAAAGCCGCGTCAAGGCCGAGCAGGAGCCCGAGCCGGAGCCGTCCTCGATCGAGCGCTACTCCTGGACGGGAGTACTGTGTGAGTGGGTGTCCGCGCCATCGGTTTGAATGGGGGCGACACTGGCGCAGGAGGCGGCCTACCTTGAGATGTGGCGCCAACGACGACTGGCCGAGGAGCGTCGTCGCGGCAAGTACGAGGAGATGCTCGAGCACGACCTTGAGGAGAAGCAGCGCGAGGCTGAGGAGGAGACGCGCCAGGCTGCGGCTGCATAGATGGCCGCACAGCCCCCCGCGCTGGCACTGCCCACGCCGGAACAACTGCATGCGGCCTACATCGTCGCCGCCTGAAACACGGCGTTCCCCTAGGCCGACCCTGCGCCGACGCTCATTGACCCCGAGGAGGACGACGACACCTAGGGTTGTGCGCTTCCTCGTAGTTTAGGTAGTTTTTATTTTTCTTAAATGCTAATGTGGACGCTTGGACTCTGGCCGGCCTTCGTGGCCGACTGTAATGTTTAATTAATGTTGTTTTTTTAAAAATATGCATGCGTTCTTTTTTTCTAACGCCGTCAAAATGGATCGGGCTAGCTTTGGACGCACGTACCGACCCAAACGCGAAAGCGGACGTTCGTGCCCGCCTGGCCGACCCAAACGGACAAGTAGCGGACAAAATTGTCATCAAACGTTGGTCCGTTGGAGTCGCTCTTACGACATGTGGTCAATTTGCTTGCCGTGAGGCCAACTCCACCGCGCGACCATATCCTTTCCGCCCCCGTCCGTTTGGGGTAAAAGGGACAAAAAACGCGGCCCAGCGCGCAGGAGCAAACGGACATTTGTCCGCTTTGTGTCCGCTTTCGACCCATCCCCGGCCCAAACTTGCG
>NC_041382.1:16899078-16903863 GCF_002162155.2 Triticum dicoccoides
GACCCGACCGCAAAGGTGAGGAAGAAGGCGGCTAAGAAGCCGCGGTCGGAGTACACGCCGGAGGAGATCGCCAAGTTGGACGCGGAATCGGCGAAGAGGAGGGAACGGAGAGCGGCCGTCAAGATGAATGCCGCCGCGGCCAAGTTCGCCGCCCAGCGCGAGGAGCTGGAGGCCGCTGCCGACGAGAAGGAGGACCTCGTCAACAAAGCGCACGCCATCCTCATGCTTGGCATGGGCCGTCCGGCGGGGTTCCATGCAGCGGCCGCCGGCCCGGCGAGCACAGGCTCGTCGGTCGCCCGGCCTATGCACTGCCAGTCGCCGACGTCGCGCGTCGCGCCCATGTCGCCCGGCTTTCCTCCGCCCAGGCACGACGGCCAGACCCTTTTCTCGGCGTCGCCGGACGTGGGCTTGTTCGCACCGTCCATACCACGCCCCGCGGCCGTCATCGACCTCAACGTGACGCCTGGGTCCAGCAGCGGCAGGCGGCCTTCCGTGGAGATGCAACGAAAGCAGGCGCGTGCACCGTTCACGGGCACCATGCCGGCCCCCCGCGTGTTGTTTGAGGAAATGCCAACCTCAACGCCGACGGTGGACGACCCCTTCTACAACCAGTACATGGAGGACGTGATCTTCCAGGGTGGGCATGGACGTGCTTACGATCCCGATGAGACCCAAAGAGACTTGTTGTTGTTGATCGTGTTCACTTGTTGTTGATCATGTCGTAGGCATTTCAATCTTTGGAGGCATTTAAGAGTCGGCACAATGACAAGCCATTCACTCTTACGCATTGTTGGACGATCATCAACAAGTACCCCAAGTTCAAGGATCAATATCGTAAACTTCAAAGGAAAAGAGGCAAGAAGACTGCCAAGTTCGCCGGAGGTGGGGATGGCGAGGCGTTGAGGCCGAGGGGCAAGACCAACTCCAAGGTGGGCGACATCCGTGACGCCTCATCCATGGCCTTGCATGAGACATTGCATGGCATGATGTCACATAAGGATGTGAGGGACGAGAAGAAGCGGCAAAGCAAGGACGAGCAAATGAAGCAATACCTAGATCTCCAAAGACAGAAGCTTGAGATGGAGGAGGCGGCCAAGAAGAGGAAGATAGACATGGAGGAGGCGGCCCGACAAAGGCAGCTCGACATGGAAGAGGCCGCCCGGCAAAGGCAGCTCAACATGGAAGAGGCCGCCCAGCAAAGGCAGCTCGAGATCGAGGCCGACAACGTCAAGGCCAGGCAGAGGCAGCTCGACATCGAGGCCACCAATGCCGCCACCAAAGCAAAGGAGGTGGCCCTAGCGATCATGAGCGTGGACTTGTCGAAGATGAGCGACAAGACAAGGGCCTGGTTTGAGGCCAGGCAGAAGGAGATGCTCGACGCCGAAGGCCTGAACTAGGTCGTCCGACCGGTGTGGCCGTTCTTTTTGGAGGCTGGCATGGTTGCCGCCCGCCCGCTGGGCCGCTGACATGGGCGCCGGTGAAAAAACATTCATTTTGGAGGCCGGCTGTGTTGCCGGCCGCTGGCTGTGTTGCCGGCGAGGACAACTATTCATTTTGGAGGCTGGCTGTGTTGCCGGCCGCTGGCTGTGTTGCAGGCGATGGTCGTGTAGGCCGCTGGCTTTGTTGCCGGCGTGAACTGGGGCTTGGCATTTGAAACGTCCTTTTTTTTAAAACTAGACGCGGACACGATGGGGCAAAAGGATGCGTCCGCGCGCTGGGCGCACGGCCGACGCATCCCAGGACAGGCCCGGACACGACCCCAAATCCCTACCCAAAGGGACAAAATCCAGACAAAACGGACGTCCGTTTGGGGTCGCGCGGTGGAGTTGGCCTGAGACTTTCTCCAATACGCTTAAGTTTCTGCATCAGTTTAACGATCTTGCATCCCTAGCGGTCCACCAACGTCATCCAACAACAAATCGCAGAAAACGCTTTCGTCACGGTCACGGTTTCAATAGATTTCTCTCGAAACCACGCGGGTCTTAGTCCATACCACCGCTCCCTTTCTGGTCTCTTTTTACAACACACAAAGTTTTTCTATTGCAAAACGATAGTAAGTTTTATATAATGAAGAGACAAACCGCGCCGTCCGGACATATCTTGTCATCCTGCGGTTCTGCACCGATCCGCAACATGGTCCAGACACACTTACTCCCGCAAACCCAAGGCAAAGTAAGGGCTTTGCGGGTGTCCGGACACGTCCGCTTCTGACCACCTGGCCCACCAAATACCCTTCCCCTTGCCCGAGCACGTTCCTGCCCGGCGCCAGCTGCTCACATTCATCCTGGAGCGGCCACTCTGTAATGACACCAGCCAAGAGCGAACGTGGCTTCTCACTGGCTCCCGAATTGAAGCGGCGAACCGTCGAGGCACCGCCTCCGACGCATTCCGGTGTCCGCGTCTATTCATTACCGGAGACGCCTTACTGGACGGGACGTGATGTATATCTATCACGCATGTCCAATGCCCCGTCCATCTGGATGCGCAACTAAGCAGGCCCACCGTGCATTAACGCATCCGAATGCCTCGCATCACCGGAATCTGCTATTTAAAGGCGGCCACACCCGGCTAACTCCACCCCACAACAGAAGCCAATCCACACCCTCCTCCCTTGCACCACATCCGCCATGACTGTGGATGGCAACGCTCGATGGGAGAGCCTTTCAACGGAGATGAAGCAAGAGGTGGCCGCCCTTGCGGCTGCCTGCAGAGCCGTCATGCTAGGTGGATCGAGGCCGACATTCTGGCCAGCTCGCCCGAGGTCTTGAGGATGACGCCACGATGGAGACACCGCCCCGGAGACTACGCCTGTGCATGCCAGCTTCACCATGGAGTAGGAGCAGGCGCACTTCAACACCGCCATGGCAGGGGAGCAGTCTGTGTCGGTGCCTATGTCAGTTTTCCAGCAGACACGGGAGGAACATTCGTACAACTTGTTCCTCCTCGAGCAGCACCGGCTGGCCGAGGGCCAAATCAACAGCGAGCGCTCAAGCGAGGAGGCCGGCTGGTCGTGGGCCAAATCAAACATCGTAGCAGAGCAGTGTGCGATCTATGAGGCTGCCCGCGCTCAAGGCGCTGCTCGGCAAGAACAGGCCACCGCTGAGGCGTAGCTACAAGAGATTGCGAAATAGAACAAGGTCAGCTGCACGTCCTACACACCACCGCCGAAATATTGGGCGGCCCGGTGGGACGACGAGAGCATCGGCGCCTTCATTTCCATCGTAGACGTCACGTCTACGGTGACGTACAAGGCACAGACTCCTCCGAGGATAAGTAGAGCATGGGAGGCTGCGGGGCCTTGTGTCCCATGTGGGCCGGTCTATCTGCATGTTCTACTCTTCCTCGCCGACGACCACACCTTCACTTTATGGGTCTTACCGCCGGTGCTCATGGAAACAACGCATGGAGGACGAGGTCACAGGAAGGAAGCAACAAAGGGCTTGAACGCCGGACGCCACCGCAGTGTAGGTTTAGGTCCGCCCCCTTTTTAAAATGAAAATTGTCCAGATTGTAATGAATGTCGTCTGGTTTGTATGAATATCATCCTAATTGCATGAATTTCGTCCAGTTAAAAAATTTGTTCGAAATGTATAGCGATAGCATTGGATGGCCGGGTCCCGCATCACTATCTGTGGACTGGTCCCCCTGTCCACGGACGGATGCAGGAGAAAACATCTGGGTCAGCATGTTCTATTCCTCCTCGTCGGCGACCGCACCTTCACTTCATGGGTCTTATCGCCGACGCTCATGGAGACGGTGGTTGAAGAACGCGGTCGCACGAAGGAAACTACACACTACAGGAATCAACTACTTTGCCGTCTGCTAAGGCAGACAACAAAGGCATGGAAGGCGGACGGCAAACTACATTGCCGTCTGCCGCGGACGGCAAAAAGCGCCGACAAAGAAAGGATCGGCAAAGACCTTCTTTGTCGTCTGCTTCCTGACACGGACGGCAAATGAGCCTTTGCCATCAGCGGCGAACGGCAAAGAAAGCCGACGGCAATAAGTTCAATGTTAGTCCATTAGGTGGCTAACGGCAGTCTTTGCCGTCCGTGGCTAACGGCAAAGAGCATCAAGCCTTTGTCGTGTGCCACTGTAGGCAAACTGACCAAATGGGTCAGCTGCTAGGAAGCACAGGTGGTTGCCACGTGGCTTCTTTGCCGTCCGCCGCGGACGGCAAAGAGCCCGTTGCCGTCGGTGGCAGACGGCAAAGAGCCTGCATTGCCTCTTTTTTTCTATTTTTTCTTATACCCAATCATTTTCACAACAAATAGATGATACATATATATTTTTCACATGGCAAGTTCACAGCAAACATATGAGATATCCAACACATATAATTTCATCATACATGCATAGTTCCATCAACCATAATAGCAAGTTCCACATACATGCATCCAACCATACATATTACAATAGTGTCATCCTACCATACATGCATAGTTCATCGATACAAAAAACATAGTTCATCCAAACAAGCACTCCATCTATGCAAGCTTCCGTGAAGCGAATGAATTCTGCAAAATGAATTCTGCCGTTTCTTCTTTCTTCTTCTCCTTCTTCTCCTTCTTCTCCTTCTCCTCCTTCTCCTTCTCCTCCTCCTTCTTCTCCTTCTCCTTCACCTCCTTCTCCTTCTCCTCCTTCTCCGCCTTCTTCTCCTTCTCCTTCTCCTCCTTCTCCTTCTCCTCCTTCTCCTTCTCCTCCCTCTTCTTCCCCTCCTTATCCTTCTCCTCCCTCGCCTTCTCCTCCCCCTTCTTCTCCTTCTCCTTCTTCTCCTTCTCCTTC
>NC_041382.1:16909650-16917436 GCF_002162155.2 Triticum dicoccoides
AAATAATCTGAAAATTGGAGCAGAACCCACACATTAAATTATCTACCATGCAAAAAAATTGGAATATTTTGAATTTTTCTATTATTTGTTTTGATTTTTTTGCAGCACGGGTGCAAATGAGCCTGGACTCAAGAATGTATATTCAATATAAAAAGCATTCTATAATGTTTTGTACACAGCGAAGGCTGCGCGGAAACACAAAATTACCATAATGCAACCTCCATATTTTTTGTTTCTATTTTCTTCTTCCTAAGTCCCATATTTACAACAATTTAGATCAAGCAATTCAATGATTCAACAAATATTATATGAACCATTAATTAGGATAAATCAAATAATCTAATCAAATAAACCGTTTAAGTAAAAAATGATTTTTAAAGAAATTTAAACGCACCATCTTCTAGCAAGCTGCCAATGATGCTCGATGGGGTACTCCTTCAGCTGATGATGAGAGGTCCGGTCTTCAATATTTTCGTATGCCTAAAAAAGGCTTGAATGCGTGTTGTGTGCCTGCAATGCCTTACAATTGTGCTAGCTTCATAGTCAATGGGGTTTGGCATATACCTATCATCCACTATGATCATCTTGTGTAGGATCACACAACAACTCATGATATTTGCCAAGACATCCTTGTTCCAGGAATAAGTAGGCCACGAGACATTGGAAAACCTTGCTTGTAACACTCCAAATATCCTTTTATTGCCTTTCCTCTTAGATTCTTGCGCCTTCATGAAATGCGTATATTTCCTGCTCTCGGGATTTGAAATTGAATTCACAGATGTTGACCAAGATGGATAGATGTCTTCGGCTAGATAGTAGCCTTGGTCATACTTATGGCCAGACCAGCATGAAGTTGCAAGGTGGAGAAGTACCACAAGCTAACCTTTGCAAATAGATGAGATCTCTGCAAGATATTGATGTCATTGTGATACCTAGACAACCCAAACTAGCAGTGCTAGATCCAAAAATCTTCAGAGGCAACAACTTTCAAAATTATTGCTAGATCCTTGCGATGCCTGGTGAACTGGTTGTGCGAAGCCGCACAACAATTCTTTCACCTCCAGCCATACAATCAGCACTCCCTAGCATCCTAGGCCAGTCTTTTGCTCCATGCATCTCTTGAAGCTTTGTCATGTCCTTGACATTGGGTGCGCAGATACTGCTCTCCATAAACTCTCACCACAGTTTCAGCAAATACTCTCGGGAACTTTATGATTGTATCTTTGGCGACAAACTGTGACGGTTAGGCATGCCGTCACCAACATATATACCCACATATAAGGAGACATGTCACCCATGTCTGAACCCACATGTAAGCAGCCATGTTAGCATCAATTGGGCCCAGATGTTAGCATTGTTGACCGGTCAAGCATGATGCTGTAGTTACTACTAAGGGCCATCATTGGTGATAAAACCACAGCTGAACCCACATGGAAGCAACCGTGTCAGCATCTGCTGGACCCATTCTCAGAATCTTTGATGGTCAAACCGACGAACCGATTAATGTTAATGGATTATCATCAAAATGATCTTAGGTGACAAATTTTCCTATCATACGAGACAATTTTGACTTTCACGGGAATGGTGTTTCGTGACAAAAATAGGTTTGTCACCTCAGACATGATCTAGAGAGAGGAACGCTCACGAAGACCTTCCGGTGGCCACCACCATCCACATTGAACCCGCCACCGCAAGTTGGAATGATCACCACAAGTACGAATACCAATGGCGGAGCACATCACCGCTGACTATCACCTTGCCGTATAAGAGCCCTATCCAGGCCCGTCGCCCCACAGGTCGACATGGCCGGAGTTGGAGCACGAAAGCCAGATCACCATCGCCGACGCGCACCCTCTCCCTCCCTTGGCCTCTTTGGCGGGATCATGTTGTTTCGAACTGGTGACCACAGGGTAAGGTTTTTAGTTGTGTTTTTAGTCCCCAATTGTCGGTAGTGAGGTGATGGAGCTGTCGTTGGCATGGAATAAGTCCTTCATGCCTCTTCCTTCTCATGATGGTACCTTTTGACAATGTTTGGAAGCGTGTGTCCCAGATCTGGTTCTCCAGATTGTTTTTTTTCCTTTTTGCAGATTTGTCTTGGTGCCTTTGTTCTACGAAATGAATGGGGCGCATGTGTTTCTCCTGCTCTAGTTCCGACCGACGAAGGTTGGCCAGTTTCAGTATCAACCGGGAGCGTGTTCCCCGACTCCGTCTAGCCGTGTTCCCCGACTCCGTCTAGCCGGGCCAGGTGCGTTATACAAGCCATCTTCAATGCCTTCTTATCCGGAGCGGCGATTTTCTATGCAGATTGATGTTGCAAGAATCTTATGGTCTATATCAATGACTAATTCTAGGCGTAACTTTTACAAGCTATTGGGATTAAACAAGTTTACTACGCTAAGAAGGAAACCCAGATGTGACGACGAGTATTGAGTACTACGCTTTGTCTATGGATGCAAGAGGAAGAATACTTCGACACCCCAAAAAATTAGTTGTATTTGTATATTTTTATAAAGTTGTTTTTTAGAGATTTCTGCGAAGTTGCTATTCTAAGGGTTCATGTTACTATTATATAGCATTTGGCATTTTCAAAGAAAAAAAATCCATACATAAACCAAAGCATGCATGTTCGGTCCTCCCTCCCCCTCAATTGATAGTGGGGTCAACAACATGCCCCGCGAACATGATCGCACCTGACACCTCCTCGATGACAAAGAAGGCAAAAGGATGGTCAGCAACGAAGGCCACACACCGCGACAGCGGAGGTAGGGCACTAGTCGTGCTACACGTAATCATCACAGTGGCAGCCGCGGCCTCGGTGCCTTCCTCGTTCACCTCGATGACGGCTTGGTGGATCACTTCCTGTAGAGCCAGCCTCCTCCTTCCCCCCGTCCCGTCCTCAACCACATCAGATAGGTCGGCCTTCCCTGGCTCTAAAGCCTCCTTGAGCCCCATGTCGCAGAGAATGTCGTTCATAGTCATGTCAAAGCTGACCTTGAATGTAGGCAGCCGGAAGTCGTCAACCTCGACGTCGCTCCTCGGCAGGTGCTTGCGCAAAAAGTCAGGGTCACAGGCAATCTGGTTGGCCAACCAACACAGCCCATCACGCGCGTCGGGGAGGAAGACACACATTGAGTAGACCGGCTGTGGCTGCGACTGCGCGGGCAAGGGGCGGCCTTGCTCGTAGCGCAGCTGGAGCACCTTGAAGCCATTGTGCCACGCGATTCTTTGCCTACCGAAGCCACGCATGAAGGACGTGTCGATGGCGGTGTTGTCAAGGCGGTGAAACAGATGGCGTTCCTCGTCGAATGGCATGTTCCACTTTCCCTTGAAGTACATGGCGTTGACAAGCACCAGGTCGGTGAGGTGGGACAACACGTCACGGCCAATCAGGGTGGGGATGAGGTCGTTCATCAACGCCGCCACCCATGCGTTGATCTGCTCCTTTGCCTCCTCCGGCTGCACGTACATAACGATAATCATCATATATCTACATGCCACAATCAATCATAATAGAGTACTATTAATTGTGTTGCACATCGTTGTGCTAAAGCAGCTCTTCAACTAGAGAGTGTTGTAAATTACTCTAATATAATCTCTGGTTTTCTAAGCTGCAATTTGCTCTCAGATGCATTGCCACTGAATGAATAAAATGCCGAGAGGAGCTTCAAAAAATCATATATCTACATGCCACACATCTCAGAGTGTGCAAAACCGAACCGAAAACCAAAAACCAAACAAAAAATCAAACCAAATTGCATTTTTGGATTTTTTTTTCAGGTTTCGGTTTCAGTTTTGAAATATGAAAACCATTTGCGTTTCGATTTTTTCCATTAGAAAGCGAATACTGTTTGGTTAAACCGAATTAACCAATCGAAACTGATGTTTTTTGTGTTCAAAAGCGTAACGAGGTGCTATAGTTCAATATTTTCTAACCCATTAGTGCTTCAGTTTACATGATTAGCCTGACTACTTATCCAATGTCTCTTCTTTATCCTTTTCTACTTGTTTCTTTTCTCATTATTGATATATATCATGTATTTACACATGAAAAAGTTATCTGTTTGCCAAAAAATTCATGTCAACCTTGGTTAATTTGGTCATTCATTACCGAAACCAAACTGAAAGTGAAGGGCTATTACTGAATCCGAACCATATCTATGTATGAAACCATATAATCCAAAGTATAAAAACTGTAGAAATCATAAACCGTATAAATCGTGCCGAACAAAAAAAAACCGAATGCACACGACATGTGATCACTTCCGGGGTCCGGCCGCTATTCACTGACCTGCTTGTGGAAGTTAACTGGGCGGATGACGGACTCGTACCACTCGGTGGCGACGTCGCGGAAGGCGGGGCGGAGGGGCACGGTGGTGTCGTGCCACACGCCGCACCCGAAGTTGATGCGCCGGCCGCCCGTCTGGGACCGGTCAGCGAGGGCCTGCCGGGCCAGCGTGCAGACATGGAAGGTGTGGACGTCCCATGAAGGCACCCCGAGGACGCCGAGCAGCTCGTCGAGGGTGCGCTCACGCGCGCCGGTGGCCCACAGCGAGAGCGCCGCGTAGAGGCACAGCGGCGAGAAGACCAGGTTGCCGCTCCTATCGGCGTCGGCGGCGAGGCGCTTGTTTAGGCGGAGGGTGAAGGCCTGCAGGCTGTCGCGGGCAGCGGCGCGCCCGGCCTCCTCCCACTGGGCTATGGCGGCGCGCTCGTCCTCGACCCATTGGGCTAGGTCGTCGGCGTGATCGACCTCGGATTTGGGCAACATGGACGCCCACCTAATGGTCGTGGCAGCAGTCAAGGCGGTGAAACAGATGGCGTTCCTCGTCGAATGGCTTGTTCCACTTGGCCTTGAAGTAGATGGCGTTGACAAGCACCTGGTCGGTGAGGCGGGACAACACGTCACGGCCAATCAGGGTGGGGATGAGGTCGTTTGTCAACGCCGCCACCCATGCGTTGATCTGCTCCTTTGCCTCCTCCGGCTGCATGTACATAACGATAATCATCATATATCTACATGCCACAGTTCAATCATAATAGAGTACTATTAATTGTGTTGCACATCGTTGTGCTAAAGCAGCTCTTCAACTAGAGAGTGTTGTAAATTACTTTAAGGGCAGTTGCAAAGAGTTTAATCCTCTAGAGGGTCCAATCCCTGCGGGTATTGGAGCACGAAAGCCAGATCACCATCACTGTCGCGCACCATCTCCCTCCCTTGGCCAGGGATCATATTGTTTCGAACTAGTGATCATAGGGTGAGGTTTTTAGTTGTGTTTTTGGTACCCAATTGTCAGTAGTGAGGTGGTGGAGTTGTCGCTGTCGTGCAATAAGTCCTTCATGTCTCCTCCTTCTCATGATGGTGCCTTTTGACAACCTTTGGAAGCGTGTGTCCGAGATCTGGTTCTCCAGATTTTGTTGTCTTTTGCAGTTTGTCTAAGTGGCTTTGTTCTACCGACTGGATGGGGCGTATGTGTTTCTCCGGCTCTGGTATCGACCGACGAAGGTTGGCCAGTTTCAGTCTCAATCGGAAGTGTCGGTGTCAAAACCGGCGGATTTCGGGTAGGGGGTCCTGAACTGTGCGTCTAAGGCGGATGGTAACAGGAGGCGGGGGACACGATGTTTACCCAGGTTCGGGCCCTCTCGATGGAGGTAATACCCTACTTCCTGCTTGATTGATCTTGATGATATGAGTACTACAAGAGTTGATCTACCACGAGATCGAAGAGGCTAAACCCTAGAAGATATCCTATGATATGATTGTTGTTGTCCTACGAACTAAACCCTCTGGTTTATATAGACATCGGAGGGGGCTAGGGTTACACAGAGTCGGTTACAAGGGAGGAGATCTACATATCCGTATTGCCAAGCTTGCCTTCCATGCCAAGGAGAGTCTCATCCGGACACGAGACGAAGTCTTCAATCTTGTATCTTCATAGTCCAACAGTCCGGCTAAGGGATATAGTCCGGCTGTCCGAGGACCCCCTAATCCAGGACTCCTTCAGTAGCCCCTGAATTAGGCTTCAATGACGATGAGTCCGGCGCGCAGATTGTCTTCGGCATTGCAAGGCGGGTTCCTCCTCCGAATACTCCATGAAAGATTTTGAACACAAGGATAGTGTTCGGCTCTGGAAAACAAATTTCACATACCATCGTAGAGAGAATAATATTTCCACAAATCTAATCTGTTGACAACTTTTCATAACATGACATCACACCACGGCCTGGTCATTATTCGAACCGTTTTATCAACCAGCTACTGCACATATTGTGAGGCGGTTTTCTTGGCACGTCTTGTCGAAGCAAAGATCATGCCCCCTTATCACGGTATTCTCATCAATACAGGTGTGGGTAACCCAACCGCGCCATCAATTACGACGCTTGGGGAATAAGCGAGTTTTACCAGGCAGGTGGGGAGGCGTATAGTTTCTTCCGCCTTTATAAAGGGACAAGGATTCTTCTTTTCACTCACGCCTTCTTCCTCCTTGCTCATTCATTCTTGCGCACTCGAACTCCAGCACCCAAGTTCGCATTTTCCCCTCAAACCACTCCAAGCATGTCCGGAGCGGGAGGTAAGTGGATGGTCTCCTCTGTTACGGAGGAGGACATCACAAAGCTACGGAGAGCCGGATATCTGGCACCGGATATCGCACACCGGCTGCCAGATGCGGGGTAGATCATCCCTACTCCAGAACCCCATGAGAGGGTGGTTTTTCTTACCCACTTCGTCCGCGGACTGGGATTTCCCCTCCACCCATTTGTCTACGGGCTCATGTTCTACTACGGGCTGGACTTTCACAATCTGGCCCTCAATTTCATCATCAACATCTCGGCATTTATCGTCGTGTGCGAGACCTTCCTCCGCATCAAGCCCCACTTCGGCTTGTGGCTGAAGACCTTCAATGTTAAACCGAAGGTGGTGGTCGGCCAGCAAGCAGAGTGCGGAGGCACCATGGTGGGAAAAATGTCCAACGTCACCTGGCTCGAAGGCTTCTACGTGGAGACCATAAAGGGGTGGCAATCGGGGTGGTTCTACATCACCGAGCCGCGCGACACGAACTGGGTGGCGGCCCCCGAATTTTGATCCGGAATCCCCATGCGGCTCACCTCTTGGAAAGAGAAGGGCCTATCATGGGGTTCCTCGGTAGAGCTGACCAGACTCCAGACCTGCGTCAAAAACATGATGAGTAAGAAAATTAAGCTCGTCAACATGGTTCAAGTCATGCTCTTCCGCTGGATCCTCCCGTGTCAAAGACGGCATTCAATTTGTGGGAGTTCGACCCGGCCGAGCACCAGACGCTGCGAGAGCTCTTCGACACGACGCACAAGGACGTCTGGAAGGTGCTGTTCAAGGGTGCCAAGGTACCTCCTCCCCTTAGCGAGGACCGCGGACTCAGTGCAAAGCACCCTGCCAATCCGGTAAGTCTTTTATATCTCATAAGATGTTCATTTTCCCCCGTTTAACCATGCGTGGGATCTAAGCCTCCATGCCATTTAACATGACTGGGTAGACACAGCGGACCAGATCGATGCATGCCGGGCGTGCCGGATGGCATCACAACGGATTTACAACTGTGTGTGCTTATCTATCTATCTGTCTGTATATGATATGTGAACATAATGCGTAATTAGTTTCATTTTTCTTTTCCTGATCCATCCATTCACTAGTGTTACAAATAACAAAGCGTTTGTGGTTGATTAATGTCGCCGGCAACAGCAGCCATCCATCCACTAGGGATACCCATCAGGCATCCAAGGATGGAGGGATTGGATTGCGCCATCTAATCGATCC
>NC_041382.1:16922769-16923409 GCF_002162155.2 Triticum dicoccoides
ACCATTGCGACCGAACTGACTACACTCGACTAATGAAAGAGCCAACACTGCTGCATTAACTGAAGAGTTTGCAAATTTAGTGGACCACACATCTCTGGGAACAGCACCACGGAATTTCAACAAACTAGTTTCTACAGGTTCTGGATACCGGCAAAATGGTTTATTTGTACAAGTTTGCTTCAAAGTTACAAATGGAAAATCACCATACATAAAAAAAGGGCACCAGGGTCCTGCTGTTATTACTTCAACTTGGCAGCTGTTAAGCATTGGGATACCTGTGAAGCAAAAACTATCTGCATCAGAATCTGACTCTCTCTGCTCATCACTGAAATGATAAAACTATCGATTCTCAGCTAGTTAAAATGTAAAAGAATTCGTGGTTTTAAGTAACTTATTCCAGAATCATTTTAGGAATATATCAGATAAAGGCAACAGAAAAGTTAGACGAAAAGTGAAATTGAAGAACCGTTTAGACTTCTGTACTCGTTAATTTTCCACTTCCATTGTTGATATGATCTTAAGGTTTTTAACGACTTAGGGAAAATTAAGTGTTTAGTGATCGATGCCTCTATCTCTGAAGGAAATTCTGAGCCAGTGAGAGTATCAGTACGATTAGGAGTAGGATATCATTGAATGAGGG
>NC_041382.1:16923558-16928674 GCF_002162155.2 Triticum dicoccoides
ATGCTCTTGTAGATTTCTTCATGTTGTCACATAAAGAGATGAAACGGAAAGGATAATACAATTGGAAAATGGGACATGCTTAAGTGGCGTAAATGTAGAAACTACAAACATGTTAATGGAAAATCATACTGTTCAATACACATCCAAGTGTATATAGGTAAAATCGCTTATGAAAAACAATGGGTGACCTATAGATGACACAATGGTCATGGAAAAGGAAATTTATGATTCTGATATTACGCCATAAAAACAATGCTCTGATATATTTGTAACCACCTTAGGGAGAGGCAGATCCAGATGTGATGTGGTGGAAAAACCCATTTTCAAGTACAATCTTCTTTCCGCACTTGAAAAACTCTATCAGGGCTTGGCTAGAAAACATGGGTGATAACAAGGAAGAAGCCACACTTGATGAGGTTGTTAGAATTATTGTTTTCCCTTCTAAGACACCATCATGTAACTACTGGACTGAATGATGTGGGCCATAGTATTGCAGAATGATACCACGTCTCCCTAAAACTTTGCAATCATAATTCAGTAACCATTTGTTAAGGTTAACTAGATGACACCCCGCACGTTGTGGCGGGAACTGTAGCAAGAAAAATGGGTATATTAGGGAAATGAAATACAAATTATTTGGATATTCTTGTTAACCATGTCGTCTCTCAGCTAAAATAGAACTATTTCATGTGATCGAACAATGCACAATTGGCTAGAAAAATACATAACATTCCTTTAAAAAACATGTGAACATTAGTGGTTTCAGTTCCCAATGACAAAATATAGTGACCGCACCAAGCATTTGTGCATCGGAAACATCTCGCGCACAAAGAACAAATAAATAGACCGAAAATAGGCATTAAAGATTTGCTTGGGGGTTGTAATTACTCTTAGTTGCTCACATCATAGCTCACTGATTATCTTCATCTGGCAAAGACAATAAACAACCTCCTCCATTAACAGGAATAGAACGGGGACACTTGAAAAATGGAATAGGAATAGTGTGTAAGAATAGTTGATGATGGTGAGAGCATAAATTTCTAGTTCAATTTATACCATAAATTCTGCAAACACAAAATCAATCTTTACTAAATTTACTTGAGGTAATATTATAAAACAATTAGCATGAAAAATAAGTATCATAATGAAATAAAATGATGATACAATTTTGACTTAATAATGCAAGACCAGTCATGGGACAAAGGTTTTAAATTTAGCATGGTGATGAACTTTGAGTCAATAAATAAACATGACAATCCATCTGCACATTATGCATTTTATCTATTTTTCCAATTAAAATTGTAAGTCTGTAATAGTCCTGGTTTGGGAAGTCATGATAACCTGTTCCAAATCAACGACGTGTACGTAAACCTAACAGCTATGACAGTGAAGAGAAAACAGTGAAGTAAATCTTACCGAATTCGCAAAGCCAGATGTAATTGGATCATCTCTATCAAGATAAATTTCTTGTAGTCGATGCCCACCTCCGGCACAAGAAGGCGGCCGCCACCGCCATGTCTGGGGCCGCCTCCCCGACACCCAAGTGATTCGAGCCAAGCTGCTGACCTTTGTCAAAATGGTGCATATCAAGCCCTCCTAGACAAAACGTGCCTAGATCGAGCCTAATCGCCCTGTCGTTGTCGTCCACCTGCCGCCGACGCGCCTCCGAGGCAGTCGCCGTGCATCTCCGTGGTTGTAGGAGTAAGGCTGAACGCCGCCTGCACACCCCTGGCCGCAACCATCGGGAGCCTCGCCGCTGCCACGCCACACGGGCTTTGCCCGGCGACACCTCTGGTCGTGGCAGAGGGAGGGGAGGGGATGTGGGGAGGAGGGCTCGATGGAGCCGGCGGTCTCCCCGGTGTGGCGTGCCGCCGCCGCACGGAGGAGGTCGTGAGGGTGCGTTAGGTCAATAAGAGAATGATTGCAAGCAATAGACTGTTCTACAGTGCAAAACGTTGGTATCGAATTGAGAGTCATTTGGGAACCACAGTGTAAAAAAAGATAAAATGCATTTTGATCTTCTCGGCCATTGGAAGCCGTCGATGAAATGTCATTTGCTAGCCATCCAGCGTGTGACATACGAACTTTCTCAAGGTTCAAAGCCTCTGCCACGCTACCGGGTTGTCACGGTACTTGAGTAGAATGGCGATCTTCAGATGCAGAGCCCGCCGATGGGAAGCAACACCAAGACTGTCACTATGTTGCACGGGCAGTTGCAGTAGGGCTTCGATTTTGTTACGATTGTTGATTGTATTGAACCGGCGGAGAAAGAGTATAATGAGCATCGCCCCTTCACTACACACTGACATAACATGTTTCAACAATTGTGAAAGCATTTTTGTATAAGATTTCACATTCTCCTTAAAGCATCTCTAGCAGATCGCCTAAAAGCTAGTACTATTCAGGCCAAAACAATTCATTTAAGGTAAGTCATGGTCCACATATATTTTCTGGTTGCACTTAAGTCCTTGTTAGAAATTCCCATTTTCAAGTACAATCTTCTTTCCGTACTTGAAAAACTCTATCAGGGCTTGGCTAGAAAACATGGGTGATAACAAGGAAGAAGCCACACTTGACGAGGTTGTTAGAATTATTGTTTTCCCTTCTAAGACACCATCATGTAACTACTGGACTGAATGATGTGGGCCATAGTATTGCAGAATGATGCCACATCTCCCTAAAACTTTGCAATCATAATTCAGTAACCATTTGTTAAGGTTAACTAGATGATACCCTGCACGTTGTTGCGGGAACTGTAGCAAGAAAAATGGGTATATTAGGGAAATGAAATACAAATTATTGGGATATTCTTGTTAACCATGTCGTCTCTCAGCTAAAATAGAACTATTTCATGTGATCGAACAATGCACAATTGGCTAGAAAAATACATAACATTCCTTTAAAAAACATGTGAACATTAGTGGTTTCAGTTCCCAATGACAAAATATAGTGACCCCACCAAGCATTTGTGCATCGGAAACATCTCGCGCACAAGGAACAAATAAATAGACCGAAAATAGGCATTAATGATTTGCTTGGGGGTTGTAATTACTCTTAGCTGCTCACATCATAGCTCACTGATTATCTTCATCTGGCAAAGACAATAAACAACCTCCTCCATTAACAGGAATAGAACGGGGACACTTGAAAAATGGAATAGGAATAGTGTGTAAGAATAGTTGATGATGGTGAGAGCATAAATTTCTAGTTCAATTTGTACCATAAATTCTGCAAACAAAAAATCAACCTTTACTAAATTTACTTGAGGTAATATTATAAAACAATTAGCATGAAAAAATAAGTATCATAATGAAATAAAATGATGATACAATTTTGACTTAATAATGCAAGACCAGTCATGGGACAAAGGTTTTAAATTTAGCATGGTGATGAACTTTGAGACAATAAATAAACATGACAATCCATCTGCACATTATGCATTTTATCTATATTTTCCAATTAAAACTGTAAGTCTGTAATAGTCCTGGTTTGGGAAGTCATGATAACCTGTTCCAAATCAACGACGTGTACGTAAACCTAACAGCTATGACAGTGAAAAGAAAACAGTGAAGTAAATCTTACCGAATTCGCAAAGCCAGATGTAATTGGATCATCTCTATCAAGATAAATTTCTTGTAGTCGATGCCCACCTCCGGCACAAGAAGGCGGCCGCCACCGCCATGTCCGGGGCCGCCTCCCCGACACCCAAGTGATTCGAGCCAAGCTGCTGACCTTTGTCAAAATGGTGCATATCAAGCCCTCCTAGACAAAACGTGCCTAGATCGAGCCTAATCGCCCTGTCTATGTCGTCCACCTGCCGCCGACGCGCCTCCGAGGCAGTCGCCGTGCATCTCCGCGGTTGTAGGAGTAAGGCTGAACGCCGCCTGCACACCCCTGGCAGCAACCATCGGGAGCCTCGCCGCTGCCACGCCACACGGGCTTTGCCCGGCGACACCTCTGGTCGTGGCAGAGGGAGGGGAGGGGATGTCGGGAGGAGGGCTCGAGGGAGCTGGCGGTCTCCCCGGTGTGGCGCGCCGCCGCCGTACGGAGGAGGTCATGAGGGTGCGTTAGGTCAATAAGAGAATGATTGCAAGCAATAGACTGTTCTATAGTGCAAAACGTTGGTGTCGAATTGAGAGTCATTTGACAACCGCAGTGTAAAAAAAGATAAAATGCATTTTGATCTTCTCGGCCATTGGAAGCCGTCGATGAAATGTCATTTGCTGGCCATCCAGCGTGTGACATACGAACTTTCTCAAGGTTCAATGCCTCTGCCACGCTATCGGGTTGTCGCGGTACTCGAGTAGAATGGCGATCTTCAGATGCAGAGCCCGCCGATCGGAAGCAACACCAAGACTGTCACTATGTTGAACGGGCAGTTGCAGTAGGGCTTCGATTTTGTTACGATTGTTGATTGTATTGAACCGGCGGAGAGAGAGTATAACGAGCATCGCCCCTTCACTACACGCTGACATAACATGTTTCAACAATTGTGAAAGCATTTTTTGTATAAGATTTCACATTCTCCTTAAAGCATCTCTAGCAGATCGCCTAAAAGCTAGTACCATTCAGGCCAAAACAATTCATTTAAGGTAAGTCATTGTCCACATATATTTTCTGGTTGCCCTTAAGTCCTTGTTAGAAATTCCCATTTTCAAGTACAATCTTCTTTCCCTACTTGAAAAACTCTATCAAGGCTTGGCTAGAAAACATGGGTGATAACAAGGAAGAAGCCACCCTTGACGAGGTTGTTAGAATTATTGTTTTCCCTTCTAAGACACCATCATGTAACTACTGGACTGAATGATGTGGGCCATAGTGTTGCACAATGATGCCACATCTCCCTAAAACTTTGCAATCATAATTCAGTAACCATTTGTTAAGGTTAACAAGATGATACCCCGCATGTTGTTGCGGGAACTGTAGCAAGAAAAATGGGTATATTAGGCAAATGAAATACAAATTATTTGGATATTCTTGTTAACCATGTCGTCTCTCAGCTAAAATAGAACTATTTCATGTGATCGAACAATGCACAATTGGCTAGAAAAATACATAACATTCCTTTAAAAAACATGTGAACATTAGTGGTTTCAGTTCCCAATGACAAAATATA
>NC_041382.1:16937891-16941728 GCF_002162155.2 Triticum dicoccoides
TGATACAATTTTGACTTAATAATGCAAGACCAGTCATGGGTTTAAATTTAGCATGGTGATGAACTTTGAGTCAATAAATAAACATGACAATCCATCTGCACATTATGCATTTTATCTATATTTTCCAATTAAAATTGTAAGTCTGTAATAGTCCTGGTTTGGGAAGTCATGATAACCTGTTCCAAATCAACGACATGTACGTAAACCTAACAGCTATGACAGTGAACAGAAAACAGTGAAGTAAATCTTACCGAATTCGCAAAGCCAGATGTAATTGGATCATCTCTATCAAGATAAATTTCTTGTAGTCGATGCCCACCTCCGGCACAGGAAGGCGGCCGCCACCGCCATGTCTGGGGCCGCCTCCCCGACACCCAAGTGATTCGAGCCAAGCTGCTGACCTTTGTCAAAATGGTGCATATCAAGCCCTCCTAGACAAAACGTGCCTAGATCGAGCCTAATCGCCCTGTCGTTGTCGTCCACCTGCCGCCGACGCGCCTCCGAGGCAGTCGCCGTGCATCACCGCGGTTGTAGGAGTAAGGCTGAACGCCGCCTGCACACCCCTGGCTGCAACCATCGGGAGCCTCGCCGCTGCCACGCCACACGGGCTTTGCCCAGCGACACCTCTGGCGGTGGCAGAGGGAGGGGAGGGGATGTGGGGAGGAGGGCTCGAGGGAGCCGGCGGTCTCCCCGGTGTGGCGCGCCGCCGCCGCACGGAGGAGGTCGTGAGGGTGCGTTAGCTCAATAAGAGAATGATTGCAAGCAATAGACTGTTCTACAGTGCAAAACGTTGTTGTCGAATTGAGAGTCATTTGGGAACCACAGTGTAAAAAAAGATAAAATGCATTTTGATCTTCTCGGCCATTGGAAGCCGTCGATGAAATGTCATTTGCTAGCCATCCAGCGTGTGCATACGAACTTTCTCAAGGTTCAAAGCCTCTGCCACGCTACTGGGTTGTCGCGGTACTTGAGTAGAATGGCGATCTTCAGATGCAGAGCCCGCCGATCGGAAGCAACACCAAGACTATCACTATGTTGCACGGGCAGTTGCAGTAGGGCTTCGTTTTTGTTACGATTGTTGATTGTATTGAACCGGCGGAGAAAGAGTATAACGAGCGTCGCCCCTTCACTACACGCTGACATAACATGTTTCAACAATTGTGAAAGCATTTTTGTATAAGATTTCACATTCTCCTTAAAGCATCTCTAGCAGATCGCCTAAAAGCTAGTACCATTCAGGCCAAAACAATTCATTTAAGGTAAGTCATTGTCCACATATATTTTCTGGTTGCACTTAAGTCCGTGTTAGAAATTCCCATTTTCAAGTACAATCTTCTTTCCGTACTTGAAAAACTCTATCAGGGCTTGGCTAGAAAACATGGGTGATAACAAGGAAGAAGCCACACTTGACGAGGTTGTTAGAATTATTGTTTTCCCTTCTAAGACACCATCATGTAACTACTGGACTGAATGATGTGGGCCATAGTATTGCAGAATGATGCCACATCTCCCTAAAACTTTGCAATCATAATTCAGTAACCATTTGTTAAGGTTAACTAGATGATACCCTGCACGTTGTTGCGGGAACTGTAGCAAGAAAAATGGGTATATTAGGCAAATGAAATACAAATTATTTGGATATTCTTATTAACCATGTCGTCTCTCAGCTAAAATAGAACTATTTCATGTGATCGAACAATGCACAATTGGCTAGAAAAATACATAACATTCCTTTAAAAAACATGTGAACATTAGTGGTTTCAGTTCCCAATGACAAAATATAGTGACCCCACCAAGCATTTGTGCATCGGAAACATCTCGCACACAAAGAACAAATAAATAGACCGAAAATAGGCATTAAAGATTTGCTTGGGGGTTGTAATTACTCTTAGTTGCTCACATGATAGCTCACTGATTATCTTCATCTGGCAAAGACAATAAACAACCTCCTCCATTAACAGGAATAGAATGGGGACACTTGAAAAATGGAATAGGAATAGTGTGTAAGAATAGTTGATGATAGTGAGAGCATAAATTTCTAGTTCAATTTGTACCATCAATTCTGCATACACAAAATCAACCTTTACTAAATTTGCTTGAGGTAATATTATAAAACAATTAGCTTGAAAAATAAGTATCATAATGAAATAAAATGATGATACAATTTTGACTTAATAATGCAAGACCAGTCGTGGGACAAAGGTTTTAAATTTAGCATGGTGATGAACTTTGAGTCAATAAATAAACATGACAATCCATCTGCACATTATGCATTTTATCTATTTTTTCCAATTAAAATTGTAAGTCTGTAATAGTCCTGGTTTGGGAAGTCATGATAACCTGTTCCAAATCAACGACGTGTACGTAACCTAACAGCTATGACAGTGAAGGGAGAACAGTGAAGTATATCTTACCGAATTTGCAAAGCCAGATGTAATTGGACTAAAGGTGTAGAACTGAACCTTATGCTTATCCACTGGAATTTTGGCAACATTTTTCAAACAATATATGCATGCTGTTTCACAGTACTATTTTTTGGTCGATGCAAGACTAATTGGAAAGGATGGAGAAATATGTTCACCTTCAACTATTTTTTGTATCATCTTACTGAAACTGTTCAGGCGCATACTTGCCAACAATCTCGGGTGCGCATATATGCTGAAGTGACTCACAATGTTAAAATATGAGAATGATTGGAAGAGAACTAATCCAGACAAAAGCTTTTTTGCCCTGTAATCTAGCCAAAAGTAACCTGCAAACATCAAGATATTTCAATTATTTAGAAATGCGTTCAGAACCCATCAGTAATTACAAATAGAAGGTGTGTTGAACAACAAAGGAGATTATGGGCGTCATATGATCAAAAGATATTTGCACATTTTTTGTAAGATAATTTCTTCAGAGGTCTTATTTAGCGACGGGCAATACAATCTGAAAATTAATGCAATCATGCCAACAAAATGGTGCAGCAAGAGTTACCTCTAGTGGACGGTGGCATCGTATATCACAAAGAAATTTAGTATAATAACATGAGTGATGCATCCTGTTAGAGCAAATATCAGGTCAATAACAAATCTGAAACTTGAAAGTATTATCTGGTATCTCGGGTGTACATATGCTCTTGAGTCTTGACTGCTAGTGTCACTTTTCATCGCAGCGGATCATGATACAGTTGTCCCAACAAAAAATCTGAGGCAGCAGCTCTCCTCCTTTTGACCAAGACAACAATTCCATCGGCTGATGCTAATGCTTGCTGCAGTGCACTCTAGTCGATTAGGTGTGCATGGTGACGGTAGTGCGTGGGACAGAGCATCGCAGAGCCCTGCATCGAAGGAGAATAAGAGGACGGATGCATGGGTGAGTTAAGCCGCGAATGTGCAGGAAATGGTCACTTGGTAAGAGCATCTCCAACAATTACGCTATCTTAGCCGCGTGCTGAAAAAACTGATTTTGTTGGTGTCTAGCCCTAGCTCTCCTCCTCACCTGAGCTCTCTCTCGCTCGCACAGACGTAGAAGAAAGAAGGAGGACGAACGAGGAGAACACAGCAAGATTTTGCCCGGCGCACATACGCCGCCGGCCGCACGAACGGCCACTTGATTTCTTTCCTGAGCACGTACTCAGCCACGGACAACAACACGGAGGATGTGACTTATACATTCATGCGCCAACGGCCACTACCGCTCCCGCAGCAACCCAGCTGCCCACCTCGCGCACGCCCCGTGCTCCCAGCTTCCACGCCAGCAGCGCACGCACGCCACGGTACGTGACTGGGTCCAGCGCCCGGCGCGGCCACACCCCCGCGCATCCGTCGAACCAACACGATCACACGCGAATTT
>NC_041382.1:16941738-16947578 GCF_002162155.2 Triticum dicoccoides
AAACACGATCACACGCGCACACACACATGCGATCACACACACACACACACGGCTACATGTCTGATACAGACCAGACCATGCCCGACTCGTCTGGCACACGCACGCACGCGTGTCCGATGTGCCCTGGCCGCAGCCGCGGCTTATTCGTCTAACACTTTTTTGCGCGTGCGGAGCCGAAATGAGCGCCCCTGCAGCCGCGCAATAATCACGCGCGCGGTATAACGGGTTCAGCGCACGGAGGAAAACAGCAAGGGAAGCTCTTATTTCGTGCGCAAGCTCCTGCGCGCTGGACAGCGACGACTCGCACGCGACTTCACCAACCACCAAATCTGAGACCTCCAGGCACTGGCACCGCCGCCCGCACCTTCCCCATTTGCTCCGGCGAGCCGTCGGCGCTTCCCCCCGCCTATCCTCGCGCGCCGCCGCTGCTTCCTCCACCTCCTCTCGTCGCTGCCGTCCCTCGAGCGCATCATTCCTTCGACGAACAGCGCCCGACGGCCCATTGCAGCTCGGCGCCCACAAGGTGTTTGACAAAACGCCTGCAAGGTATGTATTGCTTCAACTGTATATTTTTAGATGAATTTGGTGCATGTTGTTTGTAATTTTATAAAATTACTGAAATTTAATATTGTAGATGAGTTCGTCCTGCAATTCTTGTAATGAAGAATTTGATATTCGAGGGGAGGAACTTGCAATGATCCTAGCTATGCACGTCAATAAAAAGCCGAAGCACGGTGCTTTGGTTATAGGTCATCAGAAATTTGGGAGGGATAAGATCGAAGCCGACAATAGATTGATGAGGCACTATTTTTGTGGAGAATCCAACATACCCCGAGTCCTACTTTCGGCGCCGTTCTAGGATGAGCATCATCGAGTTGTTCAAACACATTGCAGAGAAACTTGCGAGCCATGATCGGTTTTCTCAGTAGAGGAGGAATGCCACAGGAGAACTCGAGCATAGCACCTTTCAAAAGGTGACAGCCACTTTGCGTATGTTGGCATACAGTATTCCGGCGAATCTAGTTGATGACCACTTGGCCATGGGTGAGAGTCAAGCCATCATGTGTGTCAAGCGCTTCTCAATCGGAATTGTGCAAGTGTTTGGTCCGGAATATTTGAGAGCTCCCAATGCTAAAGACACCACAAGGCTATTGGAGATGAACAAAGCTCGCGGGTTCCTAGGTATAGTTGGCTCAATGGATTGCATGCATTGAAGTGGAAGAATTGTCCTAAGGCATGACATGGACAATTCCACGGCCAGAAAAGGAGTTCCACTATAATCCTTGAAGCAGTGGCCGATCAAGAGACTTGGATTTGGCATGCTTATTTTGGAATGCCTGGATCTTTGAATGACATCAACGTTCTTAATCGGTCACCACTCATGAATAAGATTGCAAATGGTGAAACTACACCGGTAGAGTTTGTAGCAAATGGCCATACATACAACTATGCCTACTATCTCGCGGAGGATGGCATCTACCCAAAGGGGCAAACATTTGTGAAGCCGTTGAAAAAAAATCGAAAGTTAAGAAAAATCTTGATTTCCACAATGCTCAGGCAGCGTTAGGAAAGATGTGGAGAGAGCTTTCGGGATTTTGCAAGCCCAATTTGCTATTGTGAGAGGACCGGCTATATTTTGGGATCAAAAGATCCTTTGGTACATCATGAATGCTTGTATGATCATGCATAACATAATTATCGAGAATGAGCATGGGCAAGATTTAGAATATTTTCAGTATGAGTTGTTGGGACGTCATGTGTGAGTGTGGAGGAGGGCTGACAGGGTGGCCCGATTTGTTAGTTTGATATTGTATTGTTCAACTATTTGTTGTATTGGAAGATAAAATATTTCTTTGAGTTGTAATAAATTGAACTATTTAATTGTTGATTCATTTTTGTTTGTTTGGTCTTCTTTGTTCTATTTTCAGTGTGAAATGTTGTTTGTGCTGGGCACCCGCACTGTAAACTTAGCGCGCCTGCTAGAGCTGCTCGCACACGCCATATTTTACAGCGGCTGCTGGAGCAAAGCGCCCTGCCGCGCGAAAAAAAGCTATTTCGTTGCTGTAAAAAAAATTAGCATGCCACGCGGTTGCGCGCATGTTGAAAATGCTCTAAGCACGCATCAGAAGTAGACAACGATGGGGTGTGAACCACGCCGTTGACCGGCCATTGGGATTAGGAGGCCGTAGCTGCGACCTGCGAGCAGCAACACTAACGGCTGGAGCACGGCCACCAAGGAGGCTGCCGCGCTGGCGAGCCGTCGCTCCGTCTCTTCCGCCGGTATGAACCTTTATCTAAACCACGACCATCGAGGAGGCCGCCACACCGGTGAGCCGTCGCTCTGTCTCTTCCGTCGATCTGAACCTTTACCTGAATCACACAACTGCCGAGGAGGCCGCCGTGCCGGCGAGCCGTCGCTCCGCCTCCCGGCGCCGGTCTCAACCTTGACTTGAATCTCGACCTTCAGATCTCGTCTTATTTACTCTGATGTGATTGATCGATGCCCCACCTTAAATATAGATCTGGATCCTTTCCAGTTCCACGATTTAATGGACTTTGGAGAAGATGAAGTGGGGGAAGTTGTTGTGGAGAAAGTAGAGGGTTGCCATTGGGAAGCAAAGGCGCCGCTACCATGAAAAAAACAGACCTCGTGGCTACATCCATCAATCATTTTCTCGAAGATAATGTTGTTTGTGTAGCCCGGATGCAAATAGGTTATGTAATAAGCAATATCGCTATATTACATATCTTGCAAGTCAAATCATGTGACTAATTTGTTCATCAAGTCTCTACCAACTTCTACATTCCAAAGATATGTTCATGGAATTGGTATGCGACGGCTTCGGGACTTGCAAGTATCAGGGGGAGTCTCACCTTGAGATATCCTTGTTCAAAAACATCACATTACGCTATTTCTCTTTGTGAGTTTATGTTTCAAGTTCTCATCAAAGATTGTTATGAAGAACTTTTGGAGGAAAATACTTTTGAGATGATAGCGCAACCCAGACAATCGTGAGATGATTCTACATGGTCAACCATAGATTAGTGGGAGCCTTAAGATTAATTACAACATGTAATTAGGGGGAAATCTCTCCTTGCCCAACGGTTGTGCGGTTGCTCCCACAACCGACGCCTCTCTCCTCTTTGCCTCGAACCGACACATCCCCTTTGGATCGTCGTGACTCTTCGGGACATTTAAATTGTACCTTGCAATGATCAATCAACAGACATTTCCATTCAATCTCAAACACCATTCTATCACCTAGGAACATATCTCCTCCGCTTTTCAATAACAGAGAGACCATTTAATTGAACATAGTTTTTCTTTTGTAGTAGGTGATAGTACAGATTTAGTATTATTGGGCATAATGGACAGCTAATGCGCTCACCCACATTTGCTCATCTAAGCATGATCTTGTCCTTATAAAAGCAATGCTACCTCTGAAGTTGTGGAGCTTCAATTTCTTCTCAAAAGTCTCCTACGTGGAGTTCTTTTAATACATCTAGTCTATTTAGGCCGTTCATTTTTGTGGTTGGAGGGTCCAAATAAACCAATACTACAACAGATTTTGAGTAGTATATTGGTTACTTGGGGGCATTTTAGGTAGTTCACTCTGTTTAACAATCCCGTAGGCAGGTTCCCGCATGCAGGTTTCCTCGCCATGGCCAAGCACTCCTGCCTTCGTCCAGTCGCCCTCCTGCCCGAGGCCGCACAACCGCATGGCTTGATCTCCAGCTTGACTCGCCATGCCATCTATGTCCATCGGCTCCGATGAGGCCGAACACCTCCATACAAAATGGTTCATCCTCGTTGCCATCGTCCATGCCCAGCAGGCCAAGAAGGGCTTCCATGTCAGCAGCGAACTCCATGGGGTGGCGTCGGTTGGGCCAAATTGTTGGAACTCACCCATTGGATCAATCACATCAAGAGATCACAAAAACACGCGCACAAAAAACTTTGCCAAAGGTCCCGTATCATGCCCTTCTTTTCTGTCTCTTTTTTTTTCCACGGTGTTACACCAATCCCACGCATCAGGTTGTGCGTATATATATGCAGAAGCAACCGACCTAACAACTCAAGTGCTAAACCTACACGGACTCAACCAGCCAACACACGGCCACGTCCTAGAAGGACTCAGCCAACGTGAAGGACTAGTACGCTACTTGGACACGTAGCGCAGGTACTCACCTAATACAAGGAAACTAACCATGCTTCTCCGATCTTGGCTCGTCGATGATTCATCCCCCGTTGACTCATCCGCTTGCATCACAACAAGTCAAATTGATGGTCGCTCCCAACAATCTCTCCTCAATATTGACTTGGCGAATTTACAGACCACCTCAAATATGCCTTGGACTACCCAGCCACGCTAGTAAGCTGTGGAAAACATCACCCGGTAGACTGCACCATCCATCCTAGCGAGATACATGCCGACTTCTTGTGGATCACACAACCCCGTGCACTACACCTGCACTCCAGCCTTATGTAGAGACATGGTCTCATTGAAGAGACTCACCTTAACTGGTTTACCGCCTCCACATAGTTAAACTTGATCCTCTTGTCGAGACACGTAGACGATCTGGATGCGCTTCATCTTCAACGCCTTCTCACGGAGACAAGCACTTGGACAGGATGGCGACGACCGACTACCCGTGCTAACCCGCACGACTTTTGACTCTAACTATCTGGACGACGATCTTGACCACTTTCCGGCACCGCACCACGACACCACCGCTCCCGTCAACGATATTTTTCCACCACCTTGCCGACGAAAGCGTGTCGTCTCCTTCCATATCGCTCCGGCGAACGACGAGGCCGAACGGCGTCGTCTAACGTGGCCTGTCGGGACGGCGCAGTCTAAACTCACTTAACACGGCCTGATCTGCCGATCAGTGCTTTTTGCAAAACAATTACGCAAGACGTGGTGTTTTCTATAGAGAAACCGTATCCTAGTGTTTTACGCAAACCTAACCCTCAAAGTGGTGGTTTTATACAATTTACTCGAATTAGTTAATAAGATTAATCATTATGATTAAATAAATCATACTAAGAAAGGTCAAATATATCCCTTTATAGGGAATGAGAAATGCTACACTTACATAAATAATGTTACGTGTTTTACGTAAAGTGCAACGTGGCTAATTAGTATTGGAGAAGGGGGAGGAAGGGGCCCCACCCACCTGAAAATCAGGGGGGGCTGAAGTTAATTAGTTAGGCAGTTTACGTTAGTCTTCGTAGGCCTTACGTAGATGTAGGATTATTGATAGGGAATTATCAATTGTAAACCTTTCACACTAACAGGCGACCGAACCTTCGGCTGGTCTTGTCCACGCACACGCGCGGGACCCACTCGCAGGCAACCGGCGGTCATTTTTGCTGTAACCACATATGTTTTGCCACAACCGGCGTTTTGCCCAATGAAAAAAAGCTGCAACCGTTTACATGGAAGCTGCAACCTTACATTGAAAAGGTTCAATTGGGCGAGAGCAGCAGTGGACACCTGGGCTGGAACCAGCTTTCTTCCTCGACGACGGCCATGGTGTCTCTCTGTTTTTTTGCTGCAACCACAGAGGTCGTAGCTGCAACCCACGATGCGGAAGGTGCAGTGGGTGCTGTAATTGGAAGGTGACCAACTGACCATGGCGGTCGACCAACCAACCTCGTCGAGGGAGCTGATCTGCAGCGGGGGAGGGGGAGGAGGGGAGTTATGCATCTAGCCAACGGCTAGGAGCCCCCGTGCGACAAGTTTCCATGGAGCGAGAGCGCGGGGAGGAGGTTCTGCGAGCACAGCGCCGCAGCGAATCCCGGCGGTATGCCGGGGCTCCGAGCTCGGTTTTTA
>NC_041382.1:16947890-16992325 GCF_002162155.2 Triticum dicoccoides
GATGCTGCAGATTTTGGGGAAAAGGGAGTCAGGAGGAGGACGACAGATGGCAGTAGTCGTATGGTGCGCTTACGCAGTGTCTGGCCCAAATTTGCGCCGGCGCAGCGGTGCCTATCATCGCCCATTACCAATATACCCTAGCGCAAAATTTTGACCGATCCATATTCCATACTGACCATTGGATCAACTAAATACCACCCACTATTTTGTGTAGTATGATGTATCGTAAATAATCTCCCTACATATCGTGTGGCAGACCCGTGAGAAAAAGAGAGAAATACCAAGAACGATGGGTTTGACTGGAGCAAGATGATATGAATGGGAGGCATAAGGAACCGAACCACCTTCTGCTATTTATTTCAGCGGTGCTCCACTTCCTATTATACGTGTCAAGTCTAAAAGAGTGCAATGAGAGCTACATTGCCGAGGATAGAACCAGCGAGCACCAGGCCGATGAAATTATGAGGAGCCCACAAGAGGACCCAAGCCTTACAAGTCAGTGGCGGACCTAGAACCTTTGCACTGGGGCCGCCAAGATTTATACTACACTAGATCGGGCTCGCGCCTTGGCGCGAGGGTACTGATCCCATCGACGTGGCCAAGCGGGTAAAGATCAAATGCTATGATGCGTCAGTAGAAAGGATAGTAAGTGCAGCTTGCCACAACCCACCTGATCCAATTGTATTCAGTCCAGTAATACTCGTATAGAATATATTTATGCTCACCGGATAATACCTAATATATATATATATATTTGAAGTACACAAAAATCAAAAGCATCAGTAAAGCACAATTAAGAAGTCAATTGATAGCAACTATAACCACAAGCATTGAATATATACTTATACATTCATTGATAACATGTTTCAAGATGGGAATGTACATAGGGCAAGATTCAGTACAACAATCAATCCACTAACAGGAAATAATGTTCATCTAACGTTGTCTGAATTTTAGTTTCACATGAATATATATTTACTAAAAGACTTCCACTATTTGTTCCAGAAGGTGTTGTAAATGGTCCTCAAATGTGTTCTTCATGCCGAGCCCTACAACCAAGGAAGAAGGGGATCAGGCAATCAAAGAGTCAGTAGCATATCGGTTTGACACGAAAATATGCTCACTAAAAGACTTACACTGTTTGCAACAGAAGGCGCCAAATATGGTCATCAACTGTGTTCTGCCCTCCTCCCGCAAAAAAAAAAGAAACTGTGTTCTTCCCTCCAAGCTCTCTCACGGTCCTCTTAAATTGGTGCTTCTTGTCAATACCCAGCTGGTTGTTTAGATTTTCTTGTGTGATTGTGGCTCTCTGAGTAATCAATCATACAAAGTGTCAGTTTTGTTTCAGGGAGAAACAACAATTACTGAACAGTAGACTCAGGCTAAAGTGAAACATCATACATTTAGTGCAGAGCAGCCATGACAAACAGAGCAGTGCATGTCTATTAAGAAAGGAATGGCAACGTGTGCTATATGCTAATCCAACAGATTCCGAATCATAAGCAATCATACCAAATAAAGGTGGGAACTAACACCAGCATCGTCATTAATTTGTATGCGGTCATTGATGTTTGCTCCATTGATCCTACATTTGTCATTTGAGTTTCATAACTGTCTGAATCAGCATGAGCTATTTACCTACGGAGGGAATATGTATTATTGCACAATGCAGTTTATAGTGGATTTGTTTGCTGGTACAAATGTAAACACAACCTTGCTATAATTATTTTTACAGGCTATAGTTCAATTAGAAACAGACATTTCCAACCAAAGGTTCACTTGAGATCGTACTATTATACACTACTCCCTCCGTCCGAAAGAGCTTGTACCTAAAATAAATGTATCTAGCACCAAGTTAGTGCTTAGATACATCCATTTGAAGAACAAGCTTGGGACAAGCTTTTTCGGACCGAGGGAGTACATTACTAATCATTGACATATTTTTTTCTTTTGGAGTATAAAGGAACTAACAAACATATAATATAAGTTTAATCAATCTTAATTAGGTCTCTGTGAATGTTTACTCGGCCAAAATATTAAATAAGGTCACATTAATTCAGAGAAACCAAGAACCAGTCGGAGCTAGATATATGCACCAAAAAGGCCACATTAATTCAATTAAGCATGCACCATAAAGACAGATCAGTTCTCCTAATTTTGCACCCATGTTGTGGCACAGAAGCGTACACGAAGGGATTCCCCATTTATATGGATGAACATTTCACTGTGTAAGGTAAAAAAACTGAAACATTCACCATCCCAGAACATTAACTATCATCTATACAAAAATAAGCGATCTAAAAGTTGTATGAAACCAAGTTCCTTGTCATAATTTAATGACTAGGGGTTAACAACAGAATTGATTATCCTCAGCAGGAATAAAATCATCATACAAAAGAAAATGTGAACAATAGATAAAAGGTCGAGCGTGCGCGTAGAAAGGCGTGAAGGAAGGAATGAGAAAGAAGTAGCACCTACTATTGGACCAGCAATCCGACAACCAAGAATCAAGAGCGCCAGTAGATGGCAATTACTTTTGGATCCACCACGGAACACTAACCGCATACCTACAAGAAAATGAGCGTAAATGAGCGGCAAGACGGCAGAAGACCTAGATGAGAGGAAAGAGGTAAAAGACATCGGGTACAGATGATCAGACAAGGAAGCAAGAAATCACCTCTCCCATAGTCAGTTCCCTCTCTAGTCACTTTCTTCTCCGGTCCAATTGCAAGTGACGCCCCTCTCCTGATCCAACTGTGAACACCAAATAGATAAGAAAGAGGCGGAAGAAAAAGCAGGTACCGCACAAGAGAGAGAGAGAGAGAGAGAGAGAGAGAGAGAGAGAGAGAGAGAGAGAGAGAGAGAGAGAGAGGAAGGGCACCTGAGGAACGGCGGCGAGGCAACGACGAGCTGGACGGGAAGCGTGCACCTCGTCGTCTGGGGAACGGATGGCCACATTAACAATTTCATCATCCATCTATGCGCCATCTATCTATTCAAGGCAGGTTTTAGCATCACACAACATACCATAGCTAAGAATGGAACTAAAAGGTTGCAGTGAAATTTTGAGCACCACAAAAATATATGTGCTCAAAATAAAGAGAAGATTAGGGGAATTCACCAGCTCTGCAAGCCTTAAGAGCATTTCATGTGCATAGATAAAAAGCCGAAACCAGATAACCAGGTCAAAATCCTAGCTGAGACTTCAACAGTTCTGCAAATTCGGTCCAAATAGAATGAATAAGAAAATGTACAACCTTTATTCCAAAAGACCGGAAAGAACTAACACTTCCATACAATTGAGAAAAAAATCATGTAATACTCTCAAAATAATATATGCATTCAGATTTAACTGCTCATGTTTTCATCCCAGTTTTCTTCTAACCAGATTGTTTAAGAGACTATACTCAAAATGTTAATTAAGAGAATCGTGTAAATTATCATGAAACACATAAGACAGGGATAACACCTTTTTATCATCTACTGTAAGCTGGAATACATCGGATATCACATCTAAAAGGGAATCGCTTTAGACAGATATTACGTAGCCGCTTCAACATAAAAAAATATGAAAGATAAAGGACAATTTTTATAGCTCCTCCTTTTCATTTAAAACTATGAGAAACAACACAAATGGAAAAAAGATGAGGCAGCATTTCAGAACTACTGTAATAAATTGGCATTCTAAATCTTCCAATATATAGATATTTCTTGTTACTTCTATTTCTTGTTGTTTGGCACATTGATTTCGGGTGTATATACCAGAGGCCAATTGAACATATAAACAATGCTAGAGTACCCGCCGTTCTGGGCGATCTGCATCATGCGGTGAATCCGCCTCACTCGTTCTGCCTTGCTGGCATATTTTCACAGTGCTGTCAAAAATCCAGCCGGTCGTTTCACTATACACAGCTATTTCGTGCTACAGCGGATGACAGGTGGGCCTCTTTTGCCTGTGGGCCAGTGCGTCCTGTGTGTGTGGGTGTCTCTTGAGTGAAAAAAGAATTGACCGCAGCGCCATGTGCTGGGGGTTGCCGCAGGCGGGTGGGTGGATTCACGCCCTCCTACTCGCACCGTCGTCGCTTCCACCCAGCTATGACTCTTTCTCTTCAGAAAAACCTTGGGCCCGCTGGTCGGTCTATTGGGTACGTGCACTTGCGAGGTGAGGTGAGATCCGTTTTGCCTGCCCATCTCTCTCTTCTTTTACTCTCGTCACCCCCAATCCCTTCCGTCCTCGAGCCTTGCGTCCCCCTCCAGTTCCCATTCGCCGCTCTCGGCGTTCCCATCCATGGCGAGCGGGACGACCGTGCGAGAACATCAGCGGTGGCGAGCATGGAGGTTGAGAGCCGGCGAGCAGGGGCCGGGTCAAGGCGGGTGCTGGTGGCCGATGGGGCTGGGCCTCGTGGATTGGAGAGCTGGCGGCCAACCAAGTTTCTTCGATTGATCTGGACAGGGCCACGGCAGCGCAAGCAAGGGGCGGAGGCGATCGACGGGCGAATAGCTCCCATGCGACGTCGTTGGTGTGTATTGTCTCTCATGCGATGTCGTTGGTTGTAATAGCTCTCATGCGACATCTGCATTGAAAAAAATAGCTCCCATGCGACACTGCTGCCTAATCCAAAGACACATGTTTAAAACTCGAATTAGGTGAGCGGGACCCATAGCGCGGGACCCACAGCGTGGGACCCACTAACTTATCCAACTCAGCATTGGTCAGGTGAGCGGGACCCACTGCGTGGAACCCACTAACTTATCCAGGTCAGCATTGGTACAAGAGGACACCGAGTCGTGCCCGAGCCGTGCAGCACCCGAGCCCATCCTCGCCCCCCACCCCCCTCCCTGACCGTTGTTGTTCTTCTTCTCCGGCGACGACGCGCAGCAACGCCGTTCCGGGCCGCGACCTAGCAATGTCGAGCTCCACTTCAGCCTCCCGCCGCTCATGGCCGCGCTATGGCGCAGTGCCCATGACAAGGTGCCATGCATGCCCACGTATCGCACCCCTGAAGCGGCTAGTCACAACGACCGACAAGAATGGCAACCTTGGGCGGGAATTCGTGAAATGCGAGAGCAAACCAGAGCAGGGAAAGGTGAGATTTTACTTCTCAATATGCCAATTTTGGTTTTTGTATCCCAATTTCATATTTGCCCAATTTTCCCCATTTTTCATCGGATTTGGGATTTAGGGTTCATCTTTCCAATTTCAGAAATTGAAGCAATGCACCCATTTTGAATGGCTAGATGAGTACATAGAGCGGATTCAACTGGAGGGTGCATCAGGGGAGCTCAATTTACCGTTGGAGGTGGAGAAGTTGGGCAAGTTTGGATCGGGCGCTTCTGGATCTGGGGCCCCTGGATCTGCCCATTCCATTGGGGCTACTGTGGGGGATGCAGTAGTGACGGCAGAGCTGAAGAAGCTAAACAAGCAGATGAAGAAACTCATCGAATTGCAGAAGCAGGGCAATTTGATGGGGCTGATGGCCGGACTTTTTTATGTTTGTGTAATTGCTCTCGCATTTGTTTATGTGATGATAATAGATTGGGCATCATTTGTAATCGTAATGATATGTATATTTGAATAAAAGTGTTGCGTTGTACGAATTCAACATGTCCTCTCCACTCTGTTTCGGCCCCATTTTTTAGTTCTTCAGTTTGTCATCAGTTTCAGTTTCAGTGGTAGAGGGAGAAAAGGAAAAAAAAGGTTCGTCCACAGTTGCCCGAAAAGGCCAGGCCCATATAGAAGTTAGGCAGGGTCGAATAGAACATATCCAGGCCCATTGATAAAAGGAGTGTAAAAAAAGTGCACACGGTCATTGACATCGATATATCTTTTCGGCTTTAGATCATTTCACAAATTTTAAGTTTCCTGCAGTCACCTTTTTTGAGATAACTCGTCTGATAATTATTTGAGATATTTTTATGCATAAGCTATTTGAGATAATTATTTGAGCAGTCTTTGTGAACCAAAAAAGTTGCAATTATTTGGTTCTAGTTTATTTCAACCAAGCACCATTTCTTAATATATTTTTTTACTTGTGCTATGGTGTTTTCAAAGTTTTTATTCGTGTGTTTCAACCGAAAAAGGTTGTGCCCCTCTCAAAAAAAGAAGACATCTAGTGTGCCCCTAGTAGCATCTCCTTACAACATAGAGGGGCATCCCCTTACAACCAGGGGCGGATCCATACTTGGTCATGGGTGTACAGTTGTACACCCAAATCTTTTGGCTAGACATTTATATATATGGTGTATACTTTAATACATTCAGTGCCCAAATGACCTTTCTCACTAATGCCATGTTTGGCAGCAAAAAATGACATAGCAAGCATGATTTAAACATCAGACAACACTTATGCATGTCATCAACACCAGATAATTAGCATTTTTCTTGCCCATTGTCTTCAAATGCATTGTATACCAACTGTATGATTATGTAGTACAGTACATAATCTTTATTGTCAATTTCTTGGTAACATACATTTTAGATACCAGATCAATTGTTTTTTAGTACACATGGCCACATAAATAAAATGCAATGGAGAAACTTTAGGACCGAAAAAACATATAGATAGATAGAGGGGCATCGGGTACCCTAGTAGCATAGATAGATAAAACATATAGAGGGGCATCCCCCCACTACATATAGTTCATAAAACATGAAAGTAAAATAATTAAAACTAGATATATAAAAGACATGGGCACACACGCCCGAACCAACACAAACACAAACTAGAGCCCCAAACTAGATAGATAGAAGACTCGCCCCTTGAACAACTCCTTGGCCCCTCCTCCTTGCCACTCCTTGGCCCCTCCTCCTTGGGCCCCTCACTCGTCGTCCTCCGGCATCTGGTAGGGGAGGGTGTGCATGCCGTTGGGGTGAGGGAAGATATGGTGGAAGTTGGTGAAGATGTTGTAGGTCGTGAATGCGATAAACTCGCATCCACACCAGAACACCTCCCCGAGGAGGTGGTGAGCGTCGTAGGGGTTGGTGAAGGTGACGTAGAGGCCGATGACGAAGCCGTTGGGGCCGGCGTTGCCATCATACTGCTCGTGGAGGTGGAACATGGGCGGAGTGCCCGGAGGGAGGTGGCAGTAGCCGTCTTGGAGGAAGAAGCGAGCCAACTCTCTAGGGCCCCTCCACCTAGAGATGACCCACACCCTCAGGCTGTTCTCGATGACGACTCCGGCCGGGTACTGCCTCTCCGGCACGGTGCGAGGGCGACGGTAGCTAGGGCCGTTGAACTGCATGGTGGCTCGAGTGGTGGATTTGGCTCGAAAAGAAGAAGGGGAGGAGGCTTGAGAGATGAGTGTGAGAGGATGAGGAAATGGTGCCCTTTTATAGCCGCGTTGCAACCGTGGTCAATGTGTACACGGTGCCCCTTCTCGATTGTTTTCTCTTCTCCGTTCTCACTGACATAAGTAATTGCGGGCATTAATTCAAAAAACGGCGGCCAGAGCATCCAAAGAGTCACGTGCGACACAGGCGAGATGCATCATTTCGTGCACTTGCACCGGCGGTGACGCCGCGTGGGAAACAGGCCCGTTCATCCGCGCGTGACACTGAAAAAGGAGCTGCACCACTGCCGCGTCCGTCTGGTTCAAACATGCATTTGTTAAAATAGCTTAGATGCGACGTACCTATACGCTGCGCCCCTGCCGTGCTCTGCGTCGATGCGTGCATGCAAGCCCGCATGCAAATGGCTAGGCGTTCACGAGCAAAGAATAGCTAGGCTGCGACGTTGCATGGCATGCATGGGACAGGGATGGCCCACATGTCATTGACCCTCTCGCATGCAGCCCATCCCCCCTCTCGACGGCCGTGCGCACGCACGCCAGGCTTTGCCGGGCCCGATCCGCTCGGCCCAACGGTCACTTAGATGCTCCCCCGCTCAACGTTATCCGTTCGTCAGAGAGAAAAAACGATGGCCAATCAGATTGGATCCCACGGATCGCCCCCGCGGAATCCTTCTAGAAGTCCTATCCGACGGCCGCAGTTTGGCGTTAGGGTTAGATCGACGGTGGACGTTTGGCGCTAGGGTTACATGGGGTTTTGAGGCAGTCAACAAGGTTTTGAAAGGTTTGACCGAACATTCAAATGTGTATAACTAATTCAAAAAAATCTAAAAAATGAAAAACCTGCGCATATAGCCTTTTATGTTACATAGTTATGATATAAAATGATAAACTTGATCTAATGATCTTTGCATGAAAAAACCTTCACAAATTGGACTATCTCGACTGAGGTTGCATAGAGTTCAAAGGAGTGAGAAGAGGGTTTGAGGTTTTGAAAATGCAAAAAAATCAAAAAACATCACCTTAGCTTCATTTTAGAGTGACTAAGGAGGATCTGAAGTTATTTTTGCATTTAAAATTTTTAAACTTGTTTTATTGCTGACTTTGTATTAAAGCGTGTTTTTTCAAAAATAAATTAAATAATATGAATACTTATTCAAAAAAAGGTGAGACTTCGTATTGATCCTATATAGGTATAATATAAGCTAAGAAAATCTTTTTTGGGTGATTTTGAGAAGATCGAAAAAAACTTGCTTAGAAATGGGGCCGTTTTCCCTTACTTTGGAGCCTGTTTGTACAACATTTTTAGTGACTAGGAGTTGGACTTCACAAAAAGGGGTGGATTTATGAACTAAAGTGCATAGTAGTACATAAAACGATGCAACATCACAGAACAAACAAATGAATTCAAAAAATATTGGAGATAGGTTCAAATTTGAATGTCGGTTCAAATTTGAATGTCGGTTCAAATTTGAATTTTATTTCAAGTCAAATCAACATCATAGCACATAAGTTTTCACATGAAAGAACATAAATTTTCACATCAAATGACAACAAACTTAAGTTTTCACATCAAATTTGAATGATTTCGACTCTATTTCTTTTGCTTCTTTCTACCACTCGATTTCTTCTGCTTTTTTCCACCGTTTGGTTCCACGGCGCATAGTTTGTTGATGCTGATGCTCTTGCTTTTTGGCCCCTTGCAAACTCCACTAGGCCCCCTCAACTTTTTCACCTGACCATGTCCCACTTCTTCAGTTTGCACTTCTTCAGTTTGCACTTCTGCAGATTGAGTAGATGGCACAAATTGTTCAACTACTTCAGTTTGCAACTCAACACTTGGCAGCACAACCTCCAAACATGGCAACACAGTTGTCAAAGCAGATTCGCATGGCAGCACAACAGTTGCTTCATCTGCAACAGTTTTAGATTGCCCTAGCGTCTGCAAAACAGATTCAGTATGCATCACATCGTCCAAAACAGAAACACTTAGCTCATGTTCAGCAGTAACAGTTTCAGTTAGCTCCATATCTTTGTCACCAAACATTATCTGCTTAGTGCTCTTCCTTCTATAGCCATTGAGTCTTGCTTTTTTCACTGGCCAGCATTGTTCAACAACAAGAGGTGGGCCTTTTTCTGCACGCTTCCTCCTAAAAAATAAAGCATTTGACTTGGTTAGATACTAGAACAAGTAGCAAAATCAAAAACTTGCAAAAATAGTAACATGAACATACTTTGGCCTCTGAGGAGTGTAGATGCACTTGGATGAACCAATTCTGTGCCCAAGTACCTCACACAACTTGCACCTATTTTTGTTACCTTTTTGAGCCATTTTGGGCTTATCATTCTTTTCCTTTTCCTTTTCCCCTTCTTACTACAACCACCTTTCTCAAACCAAGCTTTGAATCTGCTCTGTTTAGGCCTCCCAACCTTTCTTCTAGTGACAGGGGGGCACAAGGTAAATTCTATTTCCACCTCAGGCCACTGAGATTGGTCAGTCAGTGCAGGAATTGGACTTGCATATGCAGATTTGAATTTTTGTACTGAATAATACTCATGCAAATATGGGTGCATATTTAACCTGGGTTTAGATGCCAAAAAAAGTATGGCATGCTCACATGGTTTTCCAGTGTGTTGCCACTCTTGGCAAGTGCACTCATGCAACTCAGTATTTACCACATGCCTCTTGCCACTCTTTGTATCTCTAACTTCAGCACCCCACAAGGAATATTTCTCAACAGATAGATGTGAAAGATTTCTACTCCTGTTGACCACCTGTTGTACCACTGCTGGAAGCTTGTCCCCTTCCAAAATATTAGCAATTTTTCCTCTCAACTCCCACAAACGCATGATCATGATCCTTATTTGGTCCACCATGTCATGCACAGGCAAGTCTTTCAAATCCTTCACTTTGTTGTTAAAACTTTCTGCCAAGTTGTTATTGATATGATCACATTTTATGGCAGTATTAAAACCTGATCTATACCACAACAGAGAATGGTGGGTGTTCAACCATGAAGCAAATTCATTATCACTACATGATGCCAATATCTTACCAAGGTGATAGGAATGTGTCTGTCTGGTGTAGGATCTTGCTGCTGGCCACATGCGCCCAAATTCATCTCCTTTGAATTTTTTTATCAGATTCATCCACATATGTCCAAAGCACTCCCTCTGCTCAGCATGGGGGAAAACATTTTTTACTGCATTTTCCAACCCTTTACATGCATCTGTGTGGATGACCAAAGGAGAAACTGGCCCTATGCATCTTTTCAGTTGCATCATGAACCTTATCCATGATGCCTTTGTCTCTGATTGAAACATTCCTATTGCAATTGGGAACATCCAGTTGTGTCCATCTAGAGCATTGCATGCAGCCAACTGACCATTCCACTTTCCAGTCAAAAAAGATGAGTCTATGCTCAAATATGGACGACAACCTGCTTTGAATCCATCTATGCAAGGCTTCAAACACATAAAAAACTTGCTGAATAAAACCTTGCCATCCTCTGTTACCTCTGTATCTATCTCCACCACACTCCCAGGTGACCTCTTCTCCACCTCTGCTTTAAAACTATACAACATCCTAAATGTATTTGCCCAGTCACCATACAATGATTTCATGGCCCTTTGTTTTGCTTTCCACACTGTGGTATATTGCAGCTGGATGGGGTACAGCTTCTCCAAGTCAACTTTAAGCCTCTTTGCAGTAATGTTTGGAGTCTTGGCTAAAATAGGAGTAATCTTCTCTGTAACCCAAAGCTGTGATGTCATCTTTGAAACTCTCTGTGAAGTGGTCATACATGTATGCTGGTGTGGTATTTGATTTACCCTTACTGTACTTCCATCAGGTTGTAGTCTGGCAGACAAGTACCATTTGCAAGGATTGCCACCACCATCATAACCTTTGCACCGAGCATAAAATTTCTTTCGATCAGTCCACATAGTCTTGGCATCAAACTCTTTTTTCACTGCATAGGTCCTGAAAGACATCCTAAACTCCTTCATGCTTGGCCACAACTTTCCCACCTCAATAACTGGGTTCTCTTTGTCATACAAACAAACCAGCTCATTATCATCTGCATCATCCACATCATCTGCAGCCTCTCTCATCAGCTGTTCTTCATCCTCATTTGCATTTCTAGGGCCTGTGTTACCTTCAGCAGGCAAAGAACTGTCGTCCTTCTCCTTATCTTTGTCATCAACTTGAATGCCAAACATTTCGGCCATATCAATGTCAGATATTGGTGTAATGACCAAATCTGTTTTTTCATTCAACTTTACTACATTCCAGTCAACAACAATCTTCCTAGCACCATGGGTTCCCCCCTCTCCATCTGCATCAATCCTTGTATCTTCAGCTACTACAGTCGGTTCAGTCAACAGTGCCAACATCTTCTTTTGTGAAACCCACTCATCATCTTCCATCTGTGCAGCCCTCTTTGATTGCACATAACCAACTCTGGAATGAGTTTGCAGATCAATTAGCTCTGCATAAAATGTTACTTGTTTGCTTGCCCACCCTTCTTGCTGATCAATTTCAGCAACCATGGATTCTCCATCTTCAATTCTCACATATTCACCATTATAGTTATCGAAACGTTGCAGAGATACCTCTTGTTCTGGACCCCAAACAATACTCTTCCCAATTCTCTCCACCAAATTGCCCACGGCCTTCTCCTTCATGCTCTCCAATTCCTGGGGATCAACATCTGCAAATTCGACATCCAACCTCACGGTGGTATCTCTATCAATGTCTTGGACACTGCCATCACTGAGCTTGGCTTTACAGGGAAAAAATTCCACTATAATTGCGAATGTGGTGGCAGAACTTGAACCTCCCCTGTTTTGTCAATGGCAGGCAGTGGGGACAGTCACTACCAAATCGAGTTCGATTCTAAATCGCCAAGAAAAGAGGGTGGCATTACCAATTTGAAGCACTATCTCCTCGCTCCATCTCATCCAGCCCTCGCTCCATCTCCTATCCAATCGAGATTCTAAAACGCCAAGAAACAGGGGCAGCATGAGGCCACAGATTTATCCAAAATTCAGTGGAATGGGAGTAGTGTTTGGAAAATACTCACTCGCAATAGCCGCTGCAGAGATAGGCGCTCCACCACCGGCCGCGGAGAAGAAACAATCCCTGGATCCAATGGAGCCCGATTGTAAATCGCCAAGAAACAAAGGGCAGCATGAGGCCACAGATCCCCCAAAATTCTGGGGAGTGGGACTAGGGTTTCGGGCTCACCTCGCAATAGCTCTGCCGCTGCCGAGAAATGCGCTCCACCACCGCGGAGAAGAAACTGCTGCCGGAGAAGATGCTTACGGCGGCGCCGCTCGCTCAGTCCAGCACGGGCGAGTCGAGCACGGTCACACAGTCCCAGGTCGAGTCGTGGACGGTTGACTCTTGTCTACGTGGCCATAGGTGGACCCCACCAGTCAGAGCACATAACCCCCAGTGTCCTAACCAAACCTCAGCCTAACTAACAGCCAACTAGCCGCGTAAATGGTGTGTCGCATGGGAGCTATTTTTTCCAACGCAGATGTCGCATGAGAGCTATTACAGCCAACAATGTCGCATGAGAGACACTTCACATCAATGACGTCACATGGGAGCTATTTGCCCGGCGATCGACCCTTTGGAGCCGCGAACGTCGACAGGTAGGAGCCGTGCCCTCCTCTCCCCTTCGCTTGTCCCCTCTTCCCCTTCCCTTCTCACTTCCCCTCTCCGATCTGGGCCGCACATCTGCATCCTCACGATTTCTCTCTCAGTTTTTACTGCTTGATTCTTTGGTTTTCTGCTAATCTTTACATGATTGCATACTTGAGTGCGCCATGTGCAGCAGCAAGGTGATACATGCCTCTGCCCCTTTCTCTCTCATAATAACCAATATTCCTAATATTTTTGTGTGATGATTCTTGTGTGAGATGGATCTTTCTAATATTTCTGTCTGATGAAAGTTGCAACCAATTGCATAATTTCTTGACACTTTATTATGTGATATCTGTTTGGGGACCTTTTTAATATATGCTAGCTTTCTGCTGATTGAAGGGAGGAGCTCCAGCCACAATGGTGGTCCACGGCGCCATGGCCGTCCTCCTCGGCAGGAGGAGCGTGCACCGCGGAGACGGCCGGATCTGTCGAGCCCCCGCGCTGCAATCCGTCCACCCTAGAGGTCCTTTCCCGCGTCCTCGCCTCCATACTCTGAATTTCTATGCTCGCGTCCTCAGTCTCCGTTCGGCTCTTGTTGAAGTACTAATGCTCATATTTTACAATTTGGTTCCACAGCTTTCAGTCACGGGATCTTGATGAAAGCAGCTAATGCATTTTGTCTGTGTGAACTATACTGAATCTGCAAAGCCTCTTTTGTGTTCAGAGAAATTCACACTCTGCATTAGTTGCAAAAGATGCTGATTTTGATCTTAACAATTATAGTTGCCGTTCAAGCAGTAGCAGATCTGGCAACCTCATGGTCATCTCATTCAGAATTCACCACCTATCCTCAAAGCTTAGCTTAGTAAATATTATTTATTTTTTGGTTTAAACTATTTTCCTCATATGACACAAAATGCTTAAAGCCTTCTTTTAGCTCGCACTTGTATACTAACTGAACTTATCTGGCTGTAAAAAGAGTTCAGAGCGAAGCACGCCAACATCCTCACTGCACTGAACGGGCTCTACATCCTCCGGTTGGCCTATTTATCTTTTTTTTGTTTCCCTGTATGAAATACTTGCTATGCTACATTTGATATACTTTTGTAACAAGATATTTCATCCATTTTACATTTTGGATATACTTCTATTGGTTAGTTTCTAATTGTCCTCTCAGATCTCTAGCATCGTGTTCTAGGATTGCAGTCTGCTCTCTTTAAAAAAAGCATGTTATATTTAACAACCTGCTGCTATGGTCTACTGAGATGCTGCCTTGTGTGTGTGCTTGTTGGCTTGTTGTCGTGCGTGTGCGTTCGTGCTGGCTTGCTCCTGCTGGCTGCGTGTGCATGGGTGTGTGCATACTAAATAGAGCACTTAGTTGGTGTTAAGCTAAAGATAACTTGCGAATAAATGAACAATCGTCTCTATTTTGACACTTGAGAAGGCACGATGAGTATGCAGGGTCCTCCATTCTAATGGAATTTTTTTTAATCCCAGGAGCCGACAATATTCTAAATTTTACTGTGCTAATATAGCGCAAACGTTAGTGACAGTCTCACATAATGAAACCAGTCGGAGTTCTGGTATAATTGAAAACTAGATAACCTTGAAAATGGTCATCTTGAGTTTAGCTAGAAAACCAAGTTTCTGATTTACGCGAACATACTAGAAATAACATTAATGTGTTAGGCGTCAGATAAGCCAAAATTAATGTATGATAATGATGATAATCAATAATGCTTAGCTGTAATTAAATAAAACATAGGCCACTTTTGCACCATGCCTCTCCCACCTCTCCCACCCACCTCTCCCACCACCAACAATGGAGATCTCTAGACTAGGACGATGGAAGGCCTTCTACACTGGGATTTCTCCCCTGGCCTCGTGGTGGAAACACAGGTGCGCAAAAGGTTTGGTTCCACGGTCCATTTTCCCCCCATGGAGGTACAAAGGAATTCTTCCTTGTTGTGGCTTTCTCCTCTGCCTCTTTTCTTCTCACGGTTGAATCGGTGGGTCTTGCGCTTCAATGCTGTATTGGTGGATCTGCCTCTGGTCTCAATGTCAAACACCTGGTTGGTCGTCAATTTTGTTTCTCCGTGGCTTCAAATAAAGTTGGTCATTTCATTTACGGCCTCAAGGATCGTGTTTGGCCCGATTTTGTCTGCCATTTCAATCTCTATCGCCATTCGGTTTGGTCAACTACTAGTAATGACCATACTTGGCATTTTGATCAAGAGCTTTCTGAAGTGGTTATTCGTTCTCCTGTGGCTATCAAAACAAAACTCAACTTCTTAACTAGAGGGGATTATCAACAAGTTGTGTCCTTGAAAGAACTGACAAAATTTGGTTTAGAGCATACTTTTGCAACTAAAGAATCATCTAATGAAGTCAACACTAATAAGGCTCAAGGATCCACTCATAACCAGGATTCATTGGTTCATGACGATCAAACTCTGGTTCATTGTTCAACCATTTCGTTTGGTAGCTTTCATTCGAATGTTTCTACGCATCACGAAGGCAACAATGCTATCCGTTTTGGCAACTTCCAATCAGTCATTAAAACATATTCTCAAGGACAACAATCCACATTTATTGGCAGTAATTATCGGTCCTCTTATTGGGATTCTATTCCTACTTTTACTCTTCTTCACATTATGGATTTCTGACATGTGGGTTATGATGATGCACACATTGCCAAAATTTGGGCCCTGGAATCGGTCCCGACGGATGATTATATTTTCAGAAGAGTCAACAAATGTTCCCGCAGTTATCAATTGGGCCATCTGGGTCCAAACTACCCAAATTTACGAACTATAGAATCGGGCCTGGCCCAGGATAGCCCCACGGTACCGGAAGCTTCTGATGACAGGCGTGGGATGGACAAGTTAAGATTTCCTTGCAACATTTGCTCCTCCATGGAACATTTTTCAGATCTTTGTCCTTCTAAATTATATTGTCAACATTGCCATCTTTTAGGACACTTGCCTACTAATTGTGGAACAAGGAATTGCTTGTATCTTTGGTGGCAACCCAAAGTAGACACACCAGAAAATATTGTTCACTTGGCTAACGATAATCACTAGGATAATATTCCTTCTCAAGTACTAGTAACAAGGCAACCGGCAACCGATTGTGTTATGAAATCGCCATCACATCAGAGCCAGATATCCACTTGCCTCAGGCCATCGATTACCTTCCCTGACTGCAATAAATCACTACACGAATCTGTAGCCACCCGATGCAGTATCTGTGGCCGGTATGGACACATGGCATTTACCTATTAGAGGGAGAGAGAGGCACAAAGATTAGTATGGAAGCCTAAATCAATCTCCGCTGCCGTTCCGCATTCCACCTCCCCTCCCCTGCCCACCTCGAGAGCTCCGGACCTTGCAACAATGGCGAACTACCCCGTCAACGTCGTCCCCTACATCCTCACGGGGATGACCATCGAGCTCGGACCGCAGGATCGGATTGGTGCGCAGCGACATGGCGGTGCACCCGGTCCCCCCTCTCAACCACGACTTCCTTGCCATTGCTGAGGTGAATCGCCATGTCCCGTTCCATCATAAAGCTGCTCTGAGGCAAGTCATCACTGGTCTTCTCCATGAGTCCAACTTTGTCCCCACTGAAGTAGATGACCACCCTCTTGGCATTGCTATTTATGGTTTTCCATCGCCTCTGATGCGTGACAATGTCGTCGGTACTACTTTTGAGATTGATGCTGAGGAGGATGGTGACATGAACACAATAGTATCTTTTGTTCCGCATGATGAGGCACTCAATATGAGGCTCACAACCTATGGCCCAGATGTGTGGATTTTGTATATTGGTTTTCCGCAAGATTATCAGACTTACCACTATTTGCATAGATCTGTTGATGGCTTTGGTAGCTTGACTCACTGGCACAACCCCAGAGGAGATAGGAAGTATGTTTTGATCAGGGTTAAGGTCATTCATCTCAGATTGGTCCCAAAGAGTCTAGTTATCGGACAACTTGGTGGCAATCGTCGCTGCTAGACTGTGTGTGTTACAATGCTGCGCAGCTCTGACTGGAATGCACATCTGCCTAAAGTCCCGCCCGCTGGGGAGGATCCGCCACCTCAAGATGGAATACCACACCCCTCTATGGTGAGGGCCTCAATGCTGAGTAGCTTTACCAAATGCATCTCAACAATTGGATGGCTCAGCAAGAGCTGGAAACAATGTTGCAGAAGAGGTGGGGTGAGAATGCTGCAGTACAAGTGGATATTGAGATTCAGCCTCAGTGGGGAGAGTGGCCTCCATCTCCACCTCCTTCCCCACCTGCTCTCTACAACTTCCAAGAATGGCTGGAAAATGAAGGATTACAAGTCCAAGATGGTATCCTACCCAGCAACAATCTACAGGACAGTCCTTTCGCAGCTTGGAATGACTCAATCTCCCAAAGCAGTTCAGCCACAAGTTCAGACTCTGAGGCACTTGTACTTGTGCCAGTTAACATTCTGCAGGCCCTACAGAGGAATGGAGCTCTCAACACTATAGCCACTGCCCCAAGTAACCCAGCTGTGCAAATAAATGAGTTGATGCTGCAACACAACTTTCAGGTGCAGAGCCCTCAAGTACAGATCAGAATTTCTGTTACAAATGCTGGTATGAACATACACTTTTCTGCTCATAATGAGTTCATGAACACCATGCTAGTTGCTGAACCATTATCATTTGTGCCCATTACAAACTTTCTCTCAAGCTCCATCACTCCAACTTTGGCAACTTTTGGTCCTTGGGCACATGGCTATAGCATTAGGCCAACCAATTTGGACGTTCATCTAGCTCTTTTGAATCCTTGGATGGCTCTGTCCAAGTGACCTCCTTTGTCTCACAAGGGGAGGCCGATGGCACTATCACTTCAACTGCTCAAACTTGGTCGATGAGTAGTGAGGATCTAGCTGGTTCTGTTGTGGTTGCTCAGCAGAGTGCAATTACATTATCTGAAACTTCTGAAGTGCAGGAAATGGATACTGGGACAGTTGTGTCTGAACTTTCTGAAGTGCAGGAAATGGATACTTCTGAGATTATGTCTGCTGTGCAAACTGAGGTCTCTGTGGGTGGCCATTCTGCCAGGCATCGCAAGAACAAAGCTCCGGTCTCCGTGCTCAGTGTGCGTAGAAGCGCTCGATCCAACAAAAATGATGGGTTTAAAGTGCATTCCATTACTGACAGCAAGCAGAAAGCTTCCAAGGTCAAGCCCAGAGTGACTCCATCTGCTGTAGTCATTACTGAGCTCACTGAAGACCAGATAGAAGTGGAGGAACTCCCTTCTCCGATGACTGTGGCCTAAATTCAGGAAATTGCTGTGCAGAAGTGTGTTGTCCCCCCTGAAGAAGTGACTGAAGAAATGCTCCTTGCTGACAAGGGGGCGGGCCCTTCCTCTTCTTAATTTACTTTCTGTTTAATTTTCTTAATGGTTCTCTCGAACTGGAACGTTTTATGTTGGAATATCTGTGGTATGAACTTTGACCCCAAGCTTTTGGCTCTATCAAATGCTATTGTTGCTAGTGGTTGAAGTTATTTGCTTACAAGAAACCAAAAAGCTCATTTTTGATAACTCATACATTAAAACCTGTTGCCCTAAACGGTTTGATAAGTTTGCATTCATTCCTTCAAGAGGCGCATCTGGAGGCATTGTGACCATTTTGGAATAGTGCTATCTTCTCTAGCACTGTGTTAATTGAGGAAGAATTTGCCCTAGTCACTAAGTTTAAATCACATCAATCTTCCCAAGAGTGGACTTTTGGTAAACATATATGGGCCTTGCCAGGGTGAAACAAGAGTTGATTACACAACCTGGCTGCTTAATCTTCACATACCTCACAATGAAGACTGGCTGCTTGTTGGGGATTTTAATTACATCCGCAGCCCTAACAATAGAAATAAACCAGGTGGTAATATTAATGACATGATCACATTTAATGACTTCATTCGCACACAAGATTTGATTGAACTACCACTTAAGGGTCGATCATACACATGGAGCAACATGCAAGAGGACCCTCTACTTGAACAACTAGATTGGTTCTTCACCTCAAATAATTGGACCACCTCTTACCCTAATACCACTGTAAAACCTCTTTCTAAACCAGTTTCTGACCATATTCCCTGTGTGATCTCCATCGAAACTAACATCCCTAAAAGTAATCTCTTTCGATTTGAATCATACTGGATTCAATATCCTGGCTTCATGGAGGTGGTGGAATCAACATGGAACAAAATAATCCCCTCAAATAACTACGCCACGATTATCTGCCGAAAATTTAAGGCTCTCAGATATGAACTCAAACGATGGAGTAAACAGATATCCAAGTTGGCCACTGCTATAGCTAACTCCAATGCTGCAATTTCTGATCTGGACGCGTTGGAAAATAAAAGGGCCCTCACAATACCTGAAAGTAACTTCAGAACAATTCTCAACAAACATCTGCTTAGACTCCTTGATTACCAAAAACAATATTGGAGAAAAGGATGTACCATAAGGTGGGCCACTTTTGGGGATGAGGACCCAAAATTCTTCAAAGCAATGGCCTCTGAGTGATATCGACGGAACAGTATTTCATCTCTGCAACTACATAATGGCACCATAATTGAGGATCATATTGGTAAAGAAGCACTAATTTACCAAAGCTTTAAAGAGAGATTGGGTACTTCAAGAGAATTCCAAATGAAATTTGATCTAGCCAATATTATCAAAAAGCGTAACGATCTGGATCAGCTGACAGTACCATTCACTAAAGAAGAAATTGATGCTGTCATTAAGGATTTGCCTGCGGATAGAGCACCAGGGCCGGATGGTTTTACTGGAATTTTTCTTAAATCGTGCTGGCACATTATCAAGGAGGATTTCTATAAACTATGCAACCAGTTCCATGAAGGGACTTTAAACCTTGAGAGCATCAATGATGGGTACATAACCTTAATACCTAAAATCTCTTCTCCGACCACAGTCAATGATTTCAGACCCATCACACTCCTCAATTGTTGCCTAAAGGTCATCACTAAACTGCTTGCCAACCGACTCCAAAAACTCATTCTAAAGATCATACATAGAAACCAATATGGTTTCATCAAGGGCAGAGCAATTCAAGATTGCCTTGCATGGGCGTTCGAATATATACATCAATGCCAAATGTCTAAGAACAAAATTGTCCTCCTTAAATTGGATTTTGCAAAAGCTTTCGACACCATTGAGCATGATGCAATGTTGGACATAATGAAGCACATGGGTTTCAATGATAAATGGATCCAATGGATTCAAACAATATTTTCCACGGGAAAATCTTCAGTTCTTCTTAACGGAGTGCCGGGCAGACAATTTCTTTGCAAAAGTGGTGTGCATCAAGGAGACCCCCTCTCTCCACTTATATTCGTTCTAGCTGCAGATCTTCTCCAAGCGGCCATTAATGATGCCTTCAGACATGGTCTCCTACATCTACCATTCCCACGACCAAATCAAAAGGATTACCCTGTCATACAATACGCGGATGACACCATAATCATAATGCCGGCTTGTCAAGACCAATCGCAATTAATGAAAGGGATATTCACTGACCATGCCACCTCCATTGGCCTCAAAATAAACTTCCACAAATCAATCTTGGTTCCTATGAATTGTGATGAGAATTTAAGCCAAGACATTGCTCAAATCTTTGGATGCAAAATAGGGAAAATGCCCTTCACATACCTTGGCTTACCTCTTGGCACCTCTAAACCTTCTTTACAAGACCTAATGCCAATCGTTTGCAATATGGAAAGAAGGCTAACGTCTACTCTGTCAATGATGTCATATGGCTCCAAATTATCTCTCCTCGACACAGTAATTACCTCACTGACAATTTTTGCACTATGCACACTTCGATTTCCACCAAAAATACTTGAACTGTTGGACAAATTGAGAAGGAAATGTTTATGAAAAAAAAACAGAGCAAGGTGAAAAATGTAATTCTCTAGCTGCATGGGACAGAGTATGCAGACCAAAAAATGTGGAGGGCTTGGGATACTAAACCTCAGGATACAAAGTGATGCGTTGCTATTAAAGTACTTACACAAATTCTACAATAGATATGATCTCACTTGGGTTGAACTGATCTGGTCCAGTTATTACACCGACAAAATTCCACATGCCTCTGACCCATGTGGATCATTTTGGTGGAAAGACATTCTTAAACTAACTCCTATCTTTAGAGGGATCTCAAGGGTTCAGATGCTTGTTGGAGACAATGTGCTATTCTGGAAAGATCTTTGGCTGGATGAAATTCTCACAGACACACATCCCAGGGCATTTTCATATGCAAGAAATGAAGATTGTTCGGTCAAAGACTTCCTGACCATTAACTCCCTAGAGGAACAGTTCTATCTGCCACTCTCTAGCCAAGCCCTAGAGGAGGTACAAGATATGCAAGGCCTTATGGCACAAATAAATTTTGACAACAATCAAAACGCAAAGGATGTATGGTCTTACACTTGGGGGAGTAGAGAATTCTCTGCGGAAAAATATTATAGCTTCTACTTCAGAGACATGAGGGCCCACAAATCGTACCAGTGGTTATGGAAATCAAAAGTCACGACAAAAATCAAAGTTTTTGGCTGGCTGGTACTTTCGGATAGATTAAACACAAGAAACATGCTGAAAAGAAGACACTACAATATTGGTACTAACCTTAACTGCCTACTCTGTGGACAAAAAGAAGAAGATATTGATCATATGATCCTCACATGCCCATTCAGTAGAAGCTGCTGGGCCACTTTTGGTTTGGACCCTGGACCACAAGCCAACAGATTGTCGTGGATAGACCAAGCAAAAATTAGCTGGAATCGACCTCTATTCATGGAAATTATACTACAAGCTTCCTGGAGCATATGGAAAGAGAGGAATAACAAGCTGTTCAGAAATATCCAACCTACATACAAATCCTGGCTGAACAGATTCAAGGAAGATTTTGGCCTTTTACAATATAGGGTTAAAGATAATAAGAAAGACTTTATCTTCTTACTTCTAGATTCATTGCCCTCTGATTAGCACACCCCCTTTTACTCTTTACCCCATCACCACAAAGTGGGATGGGTGCCATGTACATGATGTAACACACTATGTAAATGTGTTGTGATAATTAATATATGACAGTGGCCTCCCCCACTGTCTCAGTTCCTCAAAAAATGCTTAGCTGTAATTTCAGAAGAAGAAAAGAGCATACATTAGTTTTTAAAATTCTTTGGGTGTTATCTTTTGTTACAAGTCCAGAGAAAGAAGTTGGGAAAGGGAATTTTTTAAGGGTGGGTAGAAGGCATGGATTATTTTGGCAAGTAGAGAAAAAGTTGATGTAACACTTTGAAGGTCCATTTCCATATAGAAAGGCCATGGAATGCATAAAACATGAACATTTGTAATCATGCTCAGAGACGCTAGGTTGTAATCATGCTCAGAGATGCTAGGCTACAAATATTGCTATCCATGGATTAGTAATGTCAATCATTGTATGGTCCAAAGTGATTCCAGCTTAGAGGAATTGGATTTTTATGATCTTACATAATAAATGTTGTCCTTACAGAACTTGATTCATAATAGGACCTGCATTTCAAATGAATGTGAGTCACATTCAGAACTCCATTATCATGTTGCATCCCATTGGTAATTTTGGGGAAAATGTATCCTGGTTACTATGCTGATCACTCAGGCATGCTCGCACCGGCAGTCCTGAGTGGCGAGACAAATGATGCAGTCATGGGAAGGTAAGAGGAATCTGCCAGTATCCTTGTGTGTGTGTCCTTGTTGATGGCACTTCCTCCCTGACCTCAGTTTTTTTTGTTATGCATCATGTTCTTTCCTTGAGTGAGCTTGTTTATTGCTTCAATTTTATTGGTTTGTGCTTAGATAATTCCTCTAGGTGTGTAGTTTTTCACAATCATACGGCCTTTAGAATGCTAAAATCTTCACACCTTTGCTTCCGTAGTTTCGCCGAACTGAACTTCTCTAAATAACACCAACCAGAGCTTGTTCTTAGATTTTTCTTGTCATTTAAAATTGCTCAGATTGATTAATCAACCATTGCAATGTTGTTTATAGAGGCAAAATGATTGTATTTATATGTCTGGTTAATAGAAAATCTAGACAGTTATGTCAGGCCTTTATCTTGACATTTGCCTTAAAGATATGTGATTTGTTGATTTGATTATTGTATTAGTTTATTTCTTAAGTTTGCCGGAATCTCTTGATGTTTCCTTTTAGTTTAGAAGAATCTTATGGTTAACGCATTTGGTGTTTTGTCTCTGATAGCTTTTCCTTGACAATGCTCTTTTATCGATGTTTTAGACTATGTTCTTATTAATTTGCTGACTGCTGAAATATGCCTTGGGTAAGGTTGTCAGTTTGATTTATGTGAAAGATTTTATCTTAATTTTATCATGTTGGGAATTGATTGCAGCGACCATAATAAAACAATTGTAGAAACCTATAGTGTATTGGTCTCTTTTCTCCTAAGTGTCTATATATTCTACATCTGGTAGATCAAGGATCTCTCAGCATTTGATTTTCTTAGGGTTGCTTCATGCTATTTCTCTACCTCTAGGTTGGGGAATTTCTTTCTCTAATGCTCCTGAAAACTAAGAACTTGGTACAAAATGAAACCATTCTACATTTGGATTTGCGCTATAGATAATTGGTTTATGGAAATTCCTCTAGGTCATTAGCAGTGGTAGTATTTGTCCTTATCGGAACCATTGTTTTGATTTCATGGCCTCTTGTATGTATTTTTATTTTCTAATCTATGTTTAAGAAAAGATCTGTATTTTTTTATAAAATCAGGTCGAAATACTCCACTTTGTTGCAGTATGTCTATGTTCCAGGAATTAAAGTTCCAACCGTACATACTTATTTTGACTGCAAAAGATAGATAGTTATTACCACCATAGATGCATGTGAATACGCCTTAAGATCTCAACAGAAGTAAGGTTAAATGATTACCTATCTTGTGATCTTCTGTTATGAGAAGAGGGGTACCTCTGTCCACTGTGCATGTTTCTCCCAAACTATTGAGTTAGTTTATTCAAATGACAGAGCGCACATGTTCCTTCAGGTATATCTAAATAGATCTGTGAAGCTTTCATTCCGAAAAAGTCTGCCTGATTAGACAAACTCTAGAGGCTAATGGATTCAGACACGGAAATAAACAGACGATTTCACAGACCATACATCGCAGGTCAATCAAAATAGAGAGAGACAGAGAGACAGAGAGAGGGAGGGACAGAGGGAGAGAGGTTTATTAACACACTGCCAATCCAATTTTTCTGTAATTATTTTTACGTGCATATATTTTATTTCTTCTTTGGTTTAGGGAACATAGAAATGCAGGAGGTATTAGCCATGCTCATGTTAATTTCTATTATGAACATGACAGTGGAATTCCATAGGGTTAGATTTGTTCCCCCAAGGTGATGCGGGTTCGGGGCTTCAAAGGCGTGAAATGGCATGGAAGACATAGATGGCAGCAGCCTGCATCCTCGAATAATGCTGGCTAAAGAGGTGTGATATTTCATTTCCTCAAATTCAGATCCCCTCGTCTTACTCCCCATGTTATTTTCAGATTGGAGTTGCCTCTTGGGGAGTCGCAGGTTGCTGAAATGACGACCAGGGTGGATGCCCAAAGTTACAGGTTTTGATTCTTTATGTTCCTTTTTTGAGTTTATTTTTCTATTGCTATAGTCTGATCATAACCAGATTATGTAATGACCCCTTATAGTTCTAAAAAATCCCATGAATTTACTTCAATCCAAAGAGGGGCCTTAATTTCGTAGTAGGATTAGAAACCGACAATAGTTACATATCAAATAAAAGTGTTGCTTGAAAGAGAACTGTATGAGATGTTCCTATTCTTGGCTCTAATCCAGTGGTATGGCTGTGATCAACAGTAATCTTTTTGCTTATTAGACTGGCAATATGCATTAGATATATAGTTTAGTTAACTTCTTATCTGCCACACTGCAGAAATATCTACTTGGGAAGAGGCGCCGAAATTTAGAGGCACACGGGAGATGCTAGAGGATGATAAGAAAGATGAGGAGAAAGCTCGGGTTTAGTTCTTCAATAAAAAAAATTCTTTTTTTTAGAGTTCCCGAGAATTATTTGCAGACAATGTTGTGATGCTCCAATAGTGTAATGGTATTGTTCTTATAGTGCAATCCTACAATGACAACTATTCCTACTCTATTTGTTAGGATATTCTATTCATTCTACATTCATTGTTAGTTTTGTCTTCATCCTTCCATTTATGGATATTTTCTTTATCGCCTCCACTGGACATGAGTAACCTGTGGCATTTTCCATGATTTTCTTCTATATAGTGGAGGTTTCACCAGAGCAAACTGGTTTCACAGAAGTTTCATTAGAGCTAACTTTGTGTTTTATCATCTTGGAACCATTACTATTTGCTGAGAGGAAAAACGAAGCAACATCTATTTTTAGTTGAAATAATTATGCTAGAAGACATATTCAATTTACTATATCACATAATCATTTTTTCCCTATTAAGTAATAAGTATAAACCACAACTTGTGCAGAAAACACAAACTTTAACGAAGGGTACCGAGCAATTAAGGGTGCCCCATCAAGCATTTTTCACTTAAGATGGAACAGAATAAATGTCATGGTGTTCTGTTTATATTTGAACTTTACTAAAGATATGTTACAATTCATGCCTGCAGTTAAATATCTACTACCTGAAATCCGCTTTCTACCTATGGTTATCGAGTACACATATAAAGTGTGCTCTTAATGTTGTATTAAATTCATGCATGTAGTCCAATATCTATTGCCTGAATTCTGCTTTCTACCCATGGTTCCTAAGTACATACACACGCTTTATTGTTTATTAGATTCTGGACTATAGGTCTGCTACTTAATGATGCACCCCATGCTGATAAGAAAATTTATTCGGTCTGATAAGATAATATACTGAACAGATGAATGGCAGGATCAGTAACCTTTCTTCTTGATTATGGTTCCTTCTGCATTCCCAATGTTGCATATATCTGCCTTGTAATTTTGTTTTGTTATTTTTGATAGTATCATTGGTAGAGAGGATGTCTTGCCGAATATAGTTTTAAATTATGGATATTTTTCATACAAGAATTCCAAATACAGTAATGGCCCTTGCTGGGAACAAGGTTGTCATATAAGGGGAAACTTTAGAAGTTCAGCGACCATAATTTAAATCATATGCAGCTTGTTTTCTTCCTTGTTGTTTTATTGCATTAGAGATATTTAGAGTTTTGACTATCTAAAAATGCAGAGCATATATTGTGCGGCTTTAGCTTCCCATTCTGGTTTTCTCCCGAGAGAAAGGCTTATGTCTAAAATGGTGCCATTTGTAGGCTTTATTTTGCACGAGTTTGTTCTGGATGTAGTTTTGTAGGCGTATTGATCATCTCCCATGCTTTAAACGAACGAGTTTGTCGTATATGTCTAATAATCGTTTTCACACACTTCTAGTCGATAGAATTAAGCGAACCATCTTTGTATGTCTATATAGTGATTTCGGGAGGAGCCACATGTGGAGAAGTTGGCCGCAATGATCAACACTTGCAATGACCTTAAAAATTCGTATGAAGTTTTTAATTTGGTAATTTACACCACATGACTGTCATTCATTTGCAGCCTGATGAGATCTCATATTGTTGATTCATATGGCAGATTGTTGAGGACTTAGCTGAAGGCAGGCTTGAGACTACTGAAAAAGTGTTGGTGTGATTCAGTGATCCCAATAATTTTTCTGATATCAATGTTATTCGAGGCTCTTAATTTCAAACATACTCCAGTAATTAACTATTGAATATAGAAGATTTTATTATTGACTAGGATGCCTGGTTGGGTATAACCGAATATAGGATGAGCTTGTGTACAAGCCGCTCGTGGCATAGAGGCTTGAGAAATACGATGGATTGCATTTAGTTTCTCTTTACTGTAATTTTGTTGTGTTGCCTTCAAGGTTAAAGATGAGCTTTGTATTTTGTTACAGATATAGCACTTGTGTGTACCATGGCTTCATTGCATATTGACTTCAACAAATATGAAAGTCATTTATTTCTAACCTGCTATGCAACAAGGATTGCAACGCTTTGCAGTCTCTTAGGCTGTTGAGGGGGATGGAGGAAACTGAAGGCGCTAACAATTCCTGTTTGAAGGTCATCATGGACCTAAAAATTTGTTGGAAAAGATCTATTATGATGCTATAGAAGTTGCAGATAAGGATCTTCTCCCCTTTTGCATTGGGTCTGAAAGCAAGGGCATGTACTATACAATGTATGAAATATATTATTTTCTCTTCTACGTTTGTTGAATGAATTGCTACGAAGTTTATGTTAACAGATTTGTTTGCTTTTTCCTTTTTAAGAATCAGTTATTTTTGTAAGCACCACTGAGCCTACCATGCAGACCATCTTGGTGTTTTACCAACAACAGTGAACATGTTTGTCCTCTTTCTCAACTTCTTTTCAACAATCAATAGCACAAATAGATATGCTTTTACCTATATAACCTCTGTTGTTGTTCCTCATCGATCTATTAATATGCATAATGCCACCCTTATCTATAATTATCTGTTTTTTACTACTTTCTCTATTTCAAAAATCGAGTACTCACCAGAAACAACAAATATGCTAAGCAAGGAAGAGGCATGCGCTACCTGACAGCGTCCACCTTCTACTCAAGGGATATAGCACTACCATTTAGCACAGACTGTTCCAGGAGAAACAGTAATCATGAATAGAGACAGTAACCAACACTAAGTACTCATTATTTCGATATGTGACTGAATTTTCCTATCACCACTCTTACAATACTTGGCTTGCTTCCGGCCTTTGCGCCATTGGCGCAACGGGTCATCTAGTACATTTAAAAAACGAGGAGAAATGAAGGAAATGGTGAGTACTGACAAATGTGTCCAATGTCTAAAGATACCAATCACAATCACAATTCTCTCAGGTATCTCATATACATGTAATGATGAAAATAAATCAATATGTACAAAGAAAATTCCCTTTGCGTTAGGTAACACGATCTCTTCAGTTCTCAAGTAAAAGAAAGCTTCTCAGTCTATAAATAGAAAACTATCAAATGGGGGCTACTGCTACCAAAGGCATGTCAATCGATACTCGAGGATCTATGGGCAAGAGCTGCAGCGTGTCGAAATGCATGGGCATGAAGATCGTGCCTTGGCGCGAGGGTGCCGGTCCCAACGTTTTGATCAAGTGGGTAATGCTAAGTTAGTAGGAATCAAGGCTTTGGTGGTGCGGCTTGCCGCGCATTACCCGCCAAACGACATGCAACCAAATATGAACAATCATTTTTAAATACAATAGAATGGAATAATATGCACAATGAACAACAAAATTATAAGCATTGGATTGGTTATTTATTTAGTCGGAAATAAAACCAAACTTTTCTCGAATGTAAGTGGTATAAGTAGAATAGTCGAGTACATAAAACAATCTTTATTTACAAAAAAAAGAATAATCAAATGCAATACCTGACAGCAAACTATAAGCATCAATCCAAGAACCATTACATAAGACCTAAACATTGTATCTATAGTTCCATGCTAATTTTCTGTATATGTTAAGCACATGGAATGTTCAATGCAGACACATAAATTGTTAGGTGCTCTGAATATGACCAAATCATCTTTTCGAGGCAAAAAAAATGCATCTATAATAGTAATGGCTTGTGCAAGGAAGGTGAAAACAAAGCATAACCGCCAAGATTAAAAAATTGAATATGAAATCCATTATAATATACCATCCATATTGAATAATTTTAGGCGTTTAAAAAAAAGGGATCGTGGCTTGGCGCGAGGGTGCCAGTCCCATCGTTGTATGTGTGAAGTGATTAAAATTTAATTAGATAAGAGTTGATTCTATTTGTACCTCTTTGAAAAAAATAGAAACCAAGCTACAAACACAATCATTTGGTACCTTGACTACATCCCGGCATAACTATGTCTCAGGAATGTTCAAGGTCCAAAGCGAAAACAGTAGAAACAAAAAACAGAGTTTGTTGGGCACCAATTATATTTTAGCACAAAATACTAATAAACAGTATCTATGCAGATTAGTTAGGAGCCCAGGAAGGCACTACAAATAGCACACATCAGCAGATTGCATTCGCTGTGTTATGCGGAAACTTGCTAGCAGTCATGCACTCGTGTAACCAACATGTATATCTATAGATGTTTTCCATTTGTCACATCTGTTATGGTAAATGTCCTAAAGCTGAATATATTTGAAGCCTGTACATCCATTTGACTGATCAGTTTTCATGCGATATAGCGTTACATCTTGTTAGAAGCAGCAAATAAATGTATGTGCTAGTAGGTAGCATACCTAGGGAGAAAATAAACAATCCTTTACTGAATTACTTATATAGCTAGCCATTAATATGTATATAACCTTTACTTAGTTTTCTTAGCCATCATGCTCAGAGGTCCTAAACATGTCTTATATATCAATTAGACCTGCAGTTAGACAGCAAAGCGAATCAAGCAACCAAACAAACTAAAACTAAAACAAAAATATTGGCATGAGCTCAGAAAAATGAATCAGAACCTCTCTGTGTGTGTGACAGAGAGAGAGAGAGGGAGAGAGAGAGAGAGAGAGAGAGAGAGAGAGAGAGAGAGAGAGAGAGAAACCTGAGAGCACGATAGAGCGCATCCAGGTACTCCTTCCACTTGCTCCTGCCTAATCAAAACATCGAAGGATTTGATCTTTGATTAGTTCTACGGAGAAGACCGGACGTTAGAAGTAACCAGAAAAAAGAATCGACCATTGAGTCGTTGAGAGTCAGGACGGAAAATAGTACCTGCAACTTGGGACTTCAGTTGCTCCTGCTCGAGGACGCGGGACAACATGGTCAGGCCATAACGCAGCAAGGACTCCCAATTGAGATAACCAAACTTAAGAAGTAACCAGAAATCGTTATATTTTTCTAAGCCAAAAAAGGTGCACAATCAGAACCATGATTCACTATCATAGGATATGCACACAAAACGGACAGATACCACACTGGAAGCTGCAGTCCCACCTTAAATAACAAGAAAAGATAGTAAGAATAATCTTGTGAGGAAATAGGGAGCACACAATCGATGAGTTCATTTGTCAAAACAACAGAAAAATGTACCCAAAGTGGGTGGTGTCCATGCTCATCACAAGCTGAAATATAGCCTCACATGAAGCCTCAACCACTCCGACAACGTATGCTTGCTATGTAACCATGTACAGGACAACTATCAACTATCGATCGATCCATTAAATAGAGATTTCATAATCTGGAACAATAGTTACTTCATCAATCAGTATATATCAGGAAAAAACATAGGAACAGTACACTTTCTACCAAAACATATGTGCCCTCTAAAATCAGACATGCAAGTATAAAGTATATACACCAGTACACCATGGCTGCCGAAGATGTTCAATCATACTCTGAAAGCAAAACACGTGTTCAAACGAGTACTGAAAAAAGGATCTCACCTTGTTCCAATAGAACATGTAGTGATCCATAAACATAGTGGCAAACCTGCAATGCACAAAAAAGATGGAATGGTTAATAAATGTGCCGATCATTCTGAAGCTAGCTATCATGCTGAAGATAGAGAAGGAAGGTGACAGCGGGTAAGGAATGCTACCTTGGTCTGAAATAAAATAAAATAAAATAAACATTTAGAATATGAGATACTATTACCATAGAGATTAGCTAGCTATCATGCAAGAATTTCAGAAAACAACAGGTGTAAGGAATGTGACACAGAAAGGCAAGACAATCATTGACCATGAAAGAAACAGATCTGTAACATCTTCCTTATAACATGTCAATTTCTAATGATAAGATATGAACAATAATAACATGTAATGGCGCAATCGTCACCATGATCTACTCAAAAATTCATGCCCAGTGACAGAGGCCTCCTGAAGGATGGAGTATTCCCTGCAAATGTATAAGAACAAACATATATGCTTTCAGTTTATAGACCGATCCGGGGTAGCTATATAGCTGACTCAAATCCAGTAAGGCAAAGAAAAGAGCAAACAAACTGAAACTATTTATTCTCCAATATGTATTATTTAGCAGGCAAAAAATTACATAGATATACCAAGGTTATATTCATGACAGATGGAGGTATACATTATCAATTTTTCTCATCCCCTAATGCAAGAATGATTATTACACTTGTGGACAGAGAGTTGATGGCATACCTATGGGAAACTCTTTTGTTTCTACATGTGACAAATGCAAGCATTATGTTTGTGCAAAATATTTTAACATCATCCCCGATCTGAGAAAAATGCTAAATCACCAAGTAATTAGATGGATCTGTACCTGGGAAAGAACACAAACCATAAATTGTATGACCATGTCTATATACTGACCATTCATTCATATTGAATTACTTGTGGCAGCCCATTCATCTTTCGTTTCTTGCTTGGCTTGTTGCAAAAGTTTGGGATGTCTACGAGTGCACACACATTCCCCTCACAATTTCCTAAAAATAATTGACTAACTAAGGGCACAGCCAAAAATCTGCATTGGGGCATCAGGCAACACCCGTAATGTAGAGCTCTGCTTTTGAAAGTCAATTTCAGAGGAAACAGTGTAGGTCCATCATGAATCTGGAAAAATCCTTGCATCCAAGGGCGCCGAATGAACAGGGCAAAGCTAAGACTTCACAAAGATTACGTCTATTCCATTTGTACAATCTAATAATAGATGGCCAACACCTAAATTAGCTGGAGGCGGCTAAGCTGAATCAATTCATCTACTCACTTAGTTCCAAATGAATTGAGTTTAACAACCAATTATATTTCAAAGCAATCTAGTCAGATACCAAACCAAACACTGCTACTTTAGCCTAAAAAGGAAAACAGACCATAATATGCTATTGGAACCTACATCTGATCTACAAAAACATACACATGACCACCATTAAAAAATTGGAGAGAGGAAAGAGACACCTGACATCTGAAACCAAAACAATAAAGAGAACAACTGAGATATAGGCATAACTCAAAACCAAAAACAGTAGCCGTAGCAGTAATTGCAGACATAACCAATAATGTTGTCCTCCTGCATCACCACAAATTACCATCGTCACGCACGCGGTAACAATAGTTCAAATCGGAAATCCTTGGTTACAGGGGCCAAAATCATGGAAAGCAAAGGAGGAGAGTAGGGGGAGGCGGAGCGGGGGTGGGAGAGGAGGGTGGGGGCCTCATCGTGGCGGGGATCTCATGATGAGGCGGCGCCGGCGGCGGGGTAGAAGGGCGTGGTGCTCACCGAGAACACAGACTGAGGAGTGCTAGAGGGGTAATACACGAATGATGGTTGAAGTTGGCCACAATCATGATTGTAGGTTCTTATTGAAATAGAGAAACGAATTCAAATTCAGTTCGAATTGCAGCGGTAGTATAAACATTCGGAATGCACTAAAATGTTGGTATGAGTAGGTTACATGCATTATACAGCCAGCAAAAAAATTAATTGGACATAACATGGATTCATACTCTCTCTTTGTGTAGCTTTGAATAGCATTTGTATAGTAAAACCGGACAAAACTCTCTCTTTGTGTGGTGTGAATAGTTTTTATTTTTCGTTTTTTTTTCGTTGAGGGAAGTGTGAATTGATTTGGTACGTACAAGTACAATATTACACGTCAGGCTTATCCCTAAAATTCAACCCACGTCGTGTTATATCCCGAAAATTCAGATATCGTGCTCTCAAAACTGGCGCCTTCACAACCCGCGCCTTGCTATCCCGAAATTACAACGCGGGCGAAAACTCCCTCCAGCTGCCAAATCCCGACACGCGAAATCCCCCTTCTAACCCTAAGCCGGAAGGGCCGCTAGTTCAAATCGGTGGGGGTACTTTTTCACAGCCCTAGCTCAGCCCCTGTTGTCTTTTCTTGATCTTCATGTCATCATGTCTAAATTCAAACGAAATTTGAATTGAGGAATTTTTAAAGCCTCAGAAACCTTTTAAAAATGATCATTAAAATCTTCTCAAAGAAGCCCAAGAAAATGTTCCTTTTAAACCTCAAAAAATATTGGCAAGAATAAAATTCAAACCAATATTTTTCGAGGCTTTAAAATATTTATTTTAGGCCTTTGAATTAAGTCAATAACATATTTGAGTTGGACTTATTTCTGTTATATAAGAGATAAAGTTCAAATAATTTTTGTAAGTTGGAATGTGGCCTTGGAATAGTTTCCTGAGCTCACATAAAAATTTACAGAAAGTTCTAAATAATTTGATGCTTCAGATCAAATCTAACAAACTACAGAAAGTAGAGAACATAAAAGAAATGTTAGAGAGAGAGGAACCTCATCTGGGCTTACCTGGCGACCCAGCAGAGGCCCAGCCCACTGGCCTCTGCCAGTCACTACCTACCTCCCGCCAGGAGGACAGCGCGTGTGTGGCCGCCGCGCGCGAGCACGTGCCCCACCACCTCCTGGTTTCCGCCGCTGCCCCGACACGTCTGGACAACGCCACGCATCACCCCTGACCCCCTCTCACTCTCTCTCTCTCTCTCTCTCGCTCATCCCCCTCCTCTGCTCTCTCTCCCTCTCACCACCGAACGCCACCGCCGCCGCCGTTCGCACCACCGCGGCCATCGCCTCTCCCTCGTCATCTCGAGCGGTCCAGAAGCTCCGTCGTGTCGTCCTCGACCTCCTCGCTAAGCTACACAACGCCGGACGCCTCGAAGCACCATCCCCGACCCCTTCTTCCTCATCGGGTTGCTGGAGATCCCTCTTGCCGCCCTGACTGCTCCGGACCGTCTCCGAGCTCGCCGACCTCCTCGTCCGACTCGCCGTGAGCCTCTAACCCCGTCCATCCCTCTCTTCTTCCCCGTAGGCCACCGTAGCCACCGGACCACCTACGCCCGAACCCGTCGCCACCTGCGCTCGCCACCAACGCGACTCCGGGGACCAAATGGTCCGCCCGACGCGTCCAACCCACTCACCACATCGCGTAGGCCCCCGCTAGCGCCTCAGCTCGCTAGCTCGAGCACCGCAGCACTGCCGCGCTCACGCCCGAGCTCCGGTCACCACGACCAAGCTCCTCATCGTTGCTACCGGCCACCCTAGCTGCAGACACAGCCACCGTTGGACGCGCCGCGTCGTGGCCGTTCCAACGGGACCAGCCTCGCTTGCTCCCGTCACCGGAATCGCCGGAACGACGAACGCCGCCGCCTCTGCTTACGCTCACGTCAAGTCGCCGGCAGGTTTTGACCCAGTTGGCCGGGTTTGACCATCGTTTGACCCCCAGTGATTCACTGACGTGTGGGCCCGGCCCCTGCTAACTTTTTGTTAATTTAGTAACTAATTTTAGTTAAGCCACTGATTCACTAACATGCGGGCCCCGCCCGACTAATTAAACTAGGTTAGGTTTAATTTATATTAGGATTAGACACAGTCACCGACATGTGGGCCGAGGGCCTTAACTAATCTAGATTAGATTAGTGCTAATTAACTTAGGTTAGTTAGTTAGACACTGACATATGGGTCCCACTAGTCAGGTTTGACCAGGACCGACCTGTTGACCTGCTGACGTCACTCAGACGTCATGCTGATGCAGTAAAGAATTTTCTGGATTTAAAATAATTCAGGAAATTCGAGTAAGTAGTTAAAACTTCTAAAAATCATAGAAAATAATCTGTAACTTAGAATGAAATAAATTATACATGAAAAATGATCAAAAAAATCCAATCTTTCCATCTATACCATTTCTATAGATGTTTGAGCAACTTATGCCTTCTGATCAGGTCAAATCAATTAAATGGCATTTGAATAATCACATATGGAGTTGAATTTGAGTCTTTGATTCAAACCAACTTCATTTAATCTGGTTGCTAGTTGCATTAGCTCAAATCACATCATATTGCCATGTCATGATCATGCATCATATTGTCGCATTGCATTTATTGTGTTCCTTCTCTGTTGCCGGTATTTGTCCCCTCTTAGTAGACGTGGTTCCGACGATGAGTTCGATGACACCGATGAAGAGCTATACTATCTTCAGAAGTGCCAGCAAGCAAAAACCCCTTGTTCATTCCGATACAATCCCACTCTCTCGCTCCTTCTCTCTTCTACTACATTAGGATAACAACGATTCAACTGTTACATGATGCGGTAGTTGAACCCCTTTCCTCTGCATGATCTGTCATTGCCACAGTAAATAGATGAAACCCCCTAGCATGAGTAGGAGTTGTTTGAGCCCTGGTGTGCCTACTCGTTCATGCTTGTTTGTCATGCCTGCTACTGCTTAGAGTTGAGTCAGGTCTGATTGAATTGGGGATGAATTGGAATGTGGTGAACATGTCCTACTATTGAGAGCTAAGTGTGTGAACACGATTTGGTAAAGGTAGTGGTGAGAGGCCATGTAGGAGTACATGGTGGGTTCTCTCATTGAATTTGTCCTCAGGAATTGAGTTATGTGTTTGTGATCCATGAACAACTACCACCACGCATTGGGATGCTTAAGTGCCCCTCTCGACTTATTAACTGCCTCGATCTCTGTCCAGGAGTTGCAACTAGTTTCTGGTGTTTGTAGGTTGTGTTAGTAGTCTACCAAGTGGCACCCGGTACAGGTGGGCTTGAGACAGACTAGGCACCATGGCCGGGTGTACCAAGCGTCGCCCATTTGGTGGGCTTGGGAACCCTGTACACATCGTTTGGGGCCGAGAGCGACACCCCGGCCGGATCTCCTTGTGGATGGAACTCAAATAGGCGATAAACCAAGATTAGAGACTTGTGTGGTTAGTCAGGTCATGGCCGACACCCTCGCCAGGCTTCCGCTTGAAGGTTGCCGAGATACATGACGTGTACATGGCGGTAAGTGGCGAGAGCGTGTGTGAAGAAGTACACCCCTGCAGGGTTAACATCATCTATTCGAATAGCCGCATCCATGGTAAACGACCTCTGGGTTGCCTTACAGTTCATAGACAAGTGAAAGTGGATACTCTAAAATGCGCAAGATAAGCGTGAGTGCTATGGATGGTGTTCTTGTAGGGAGACGGGAGCGGGTCCATAGTGGCCTATTGATATGGTGAATATGTGGACTCATGTGCGCCACCTCAAAAGAGTTACCAGCAGTCATAGTACAGGATAGCCACTGAGTCAAAGCTGGCTTGCTGAAGTTAAACTCCACCACCCCTTTGTTGACACTGATGCATATGTAGCTAGTTCTGATGTAAGTCTTGTTGGGTACATTTGTACTCACGTTTGGTTAATTTATATTTTCGCAAAGAGACTTCAGTCTCACTAGTAGATCCGCGTGGACTTTGACGTTTAGCTTTTTACCTCGGCTATGGTCTTGTGCCCTCAGCAGGGTCTTGTAGATAGTCAGGCTTCGCAGCCTTTTCATTTGTAGTTGTTTGTATTCATACAAGTTGAGCTTCTGGTTGTGCTTGTTGCTAGTATGACTTGAATGCTGGGTCATCAGACCCATGTTTGTAATATCTGACTCTTCGGAGCCTAATGAATAAATACTTTGAGTTGTAGAGTTTTGTTGTGATGTCATGTTGTATTTTCACATATCGAGCATATTGTGTGTATGATTTGAAATGCTTGGTATGTGTGGGATCCGACAACCTAGTTGTTTGTCCTTGGTAGCCTCTCTTACCGGGAAATGTCTCCTAGTGCTTCCACTAAGCCATGGTAGCTTGCTACTACTCCGGAACACTTAGGCTGGCCGGCATGTGTCCTTCTTCATTCATGTGTCTTTCCCCTTCGGGGAAAGGTCACGCGGGGTCTACCGGAGTCCTGTTAGCCTGCTACAGCCCGGATTCTCCGGAGTCCTGTTAGCCCAGCTGCTACAGCCCGGATTCACTCGCTGATGACCGACACGTTCGTTGTTGGGTCATGTATGCCTGTCCCTATAAGTTAGTGCCACTTTGGGTTTACAACTAGTCATGTCGGCCCGGGTTCTCTGTCATATGGATGCTAGCGACACTATCATATACGTGAGCCAAAAGGCGCAAGCGGTCTTGGGCCAGGTAAGGTGGCACCCGTGGGAATACCGTGCGTGAGGCCGCAAAGTGATATGATGTGTTACATGCTAGATCGGTGTGACTTAGGATCGAGGTCCAGACAGCTTTGGTATCAGAGCCTGACTGCCTGTAGGATTACCAAGCCAAACTGGTCGAAGTTGAGTCTAGAAATTCTTTAGTTATGTAAGGGAATTGATTGTGGAAGGGAACGTAAGGATCTTTTTTCTCCTTTACCTTATACCCTTCTGATCCAAGTCATCTTATCCTTCCTATGGGGTTAAGGAACTAGGCTTTTTATTCTTTCTATCAGGATCACGTGTTACTAATCCATAGACTTATAGGATTGATGGATTCAAGCCTCAGTTTAGTTCCTATTACTTCCGTGTGTTCATAGCTGGCCTCAGAACCTTGATATTGCTATGTTAAGTGGTTATGCCACCATTTTTCAAGATGTCTCAAAGCTTTTTGAGCATTTACAGCCGTTATGCTATCCGAGTCATCCCAGGTCTCTAAATAGTCTGATGCATTTGCAAATTTTTCCTCCCTGTCCTGATGTCCTTTTAGGCCAGATTAATCACACTAATCGTGTGTTGAGGCACTCCATTGCCTCGACATATATGTTGAAGCTATTATTATTACACTAGGATATTTTATAGAACCACCTAGTAATCCAGCCATGCCTTGTATTCCCAGTGTGATAATTCTGGCCATCATTCTCGAAAGCATCTTGTGATGCCATTTAGTTAGTAGGCATTCTATTCCTGGGTTTTTGAACTCGAGATTCACTCTACTTACTTCCTGTTGATAGTGTTTGCTCGTTCCTTCAGGGTATTAGTAACCTTTGTGATAGTCTTTGAGGTCCGTGGTATTTCCTTCTTCCAAATACCATGAACTACTTATGGCAGAAGTTCTTTTGAACCAAAAGATCACAACCAGAGTGCTCTTGATGAGTTCTGTGTTTTGTGACTCTGTCAATCCTACCCTTCTGCATGGGTTATCCGAAAGAAATATGTTGAACTCGTTCGACATGCTAATCTATGCATCCACAACTCAGAAAATCGTATGTCCCTTTGAGTTGTCCCTCTTTGGTTGTTACCTAACCTTCTTCTGTCAATTGTTGGTCAAGAGTAGTTATGCATTCGTGTTATCAATGCCTATTATTCTTGTGGTCCGTCAATCCGTTCCATCCCAGAATGGCTAGGAGAAACAAACTTCAGTACCTTATCCATCTCGAGGATTGGGTCAAAGTAGTTGTGCTCTGCAGATCAAATGCCAATCCATCTTTTTCTCTGTTCTACCCTGGAGTATTACACCACCACCCCCCCCCCCGGTTATGTCAGGATTGTCATGAGAATTGCACCATCTCTTATGAATTATTGACGCAGTGATACTTCTCGTCATCATTGTTTCATTCCTCAGTTTCGCGTTATTGTAACCGGAATGTCGACAAATGAACTATGATGCGTGAAATCAATATTCCTAGAACCCCGTTGCTTGGTAGCTAATGGACAATAATTTCATTCTTAGCGTGTTGGTTATTGAATCATCATCCAAAGATTGATCGTGCTACCTAGTCCATATTTCCCGGTGCACTCTTCGATCAAGAGTTAGGATTGTGTCAATCCCTTTCTTATTTGATCACATCATCTTGCCTCAAAAGCAAGGATGCTCCCGAGCTTAATAACATATCGGTGGTTCGTGATTTTCTGAATATCTTCTCGGAAGTATCACCAGGATGTCCCCTGACTGTTATGTTGAGCTTGTGATCAAGTTGGTTTCTTGTAAACCACCCTTTCTCCAAGAATCTGTGTTGGATACCCCTGAGCTAGTTGGTTAAGCTAAACAATAACTTGGAGAGTTGGAAGATAAATGCTAGCCTAACTTAGTTCGTCTCTAAGGGATATCTTTGTGTTTGTGTGTGCGTATGTTGAAGAAAGATGATACCCCCATCGATTAACCTTCGTGTTCAGTTGTTGGATCTATTGTCTTACCAATCTTTGATTTGAGTATGGGCTATCATCAAATCAAATCAGAACCAACGATATTCATAATGTTGTGTTACTCGTGGTTGATCCCCCGAGCATACACCATTACATCTTTTGGTCTGACCAATACTATCACAATGATCACATAATGGTGGAATTCCAGTGATATGGAAATTTTGATGAGCTGTTATTGAGCCCATCAGCAGCATCTTGCCTCCTCCATGATTCATATTGAACATTGAGCTAGTGTTGGAAACTTTGTAAGCATTTTCTTCGTGTTCCGCTCATGAGGTATGTGTTTTGGTGAAAGAAGTGACTTTCTCCAAGTTCACGTGCATTAGGTGTAAGTTGCCGCCATGAATTTGAGAAAGGTTTTTCTTGTTTCCCCTGGAATCATCCCAAATCAGCCATGCATACGTGCGAAGTATTCTATGGTTTGGTAGATTAATTACCTCCACTCCATACGTATTCCCTAGCACACCAAGCCACTGACTGATTTGTTCTAGGAAGAAGAGTTAAATGCTAATCCATGGTAATGCACAAGACTTCGGTATCCTTGATGATGGTTCCCCGCGTGAACTCGGTAGTGTTTCGTTGTAAGACTACTGTGTGGTCATGCTTGTCTGGGACAGCGTGTTCACATGTGTGTAGCAGAACCAGCTCATATTTTGGAGCTTGCTATTGCAGTTCATTCCCGAGAATCTCGCAACAACAAGAAAAATGCTTCAGACTTGGATGATTTCAGCCATTAGAACATACAAACAGCAGTTCTTCAGTTAGTTAGCAATACAAATATCAGTCTTCAGTTAGTTAGCAATACAAATAGCAATTTTAGTTAGAAATACAAACAGCAGCAATAAATGTTGTACATACATTAGAAAAATTGCTGCTATGTGCGCACTGAATAAAACAGCATTGCAGAGAACCATATAAACTTCCATTCAATAAACATAGAAGAGATAAGGTACAGATTTATGCAAATAAATGAACCAAGAAATTGCTGAGAAGCAGCAAACAATGTTGCCATCCTTCCACAGTACGCGTTTCTTCAGATTTTTTAAGAGACAAGGAGCCACTTGTCAATTTAATTCAGTACCACTTGTCATTAAAAGTTCTCGTTCGAATTCAAAAGCAATCGTCCAAGTGTGGAAATTAGGACATTTCACTTGTACACTTAGGCCACAAATACTATAGTTAGCCCAGAAATACTACAGTTCTCTTCTTACATTAATCCCTCACTTTATTAAATTGGCAAGAGATTACAAACTGACCGGATAGTCCTAGTCAGGAATCCAAGAATTACATCAAAGCATGTAAAAGAAGAAATGCTAAGAGCTTCTCTAGCGCAGAGGTGCGCCGCCAAACTTGCTTCGCGTCGAATCCAAAGAAGCTTGAACCCCTGAAAAGTCTTGGCCAACTGCTTAATTTCCCTGAGAGAATTCCTTATTTAACACTGTCTTAAATTTTCTTTCCCTATTTGACACTGAAAATATTTTGCTTCCTTATTTAACACCTTGTCTAAATTTTATGCCCTATATAACACTTCCGTCTATTTTCAGCCTTAACAGTGTTAAATGTCACCAGAAAAGACCTTTTTACCCCTCGTGTGGCATGTGACCAAAATTTAATAGGTAGATGCTAATATTCAAAAACAAAAAAGACAAGTCCATAGCTCGCCCGACCATGCAGCCACGCCGGGGGCTATGTACAGCTGACGAGATAATTGCACGTATCATCCTGGAAGTTGCCGGCGATGTCCAACTCGGTCCCGGAAGTTGAGAACTGATCCACTACGGTCCTGATACGGGGAAAATACGTCCCCAATACGGTCCTGGATGTTGGACGGCCAGTCCTGCGTCTACACGTCGCGTGCGTACATAGGATACGCCCGTATGACATGTCAGCGCCTGGCCCGCTCGTCAGAAGGGAGCCCACCAGTTAGCGCGGAGCCCACCCGTCAGTACGCTTGGAGTGGATAAGACGCCGAGCCGCTTCGTCGGTGAAAAAATCCCCAATCTCCCAAACTATCCATCTGCAATCCGTAGCTTCTCCTGCGGCGATGGGCGGCGCTAGCGTGACCTCCACCACCATTTTTGTCGACGTTGAGAGCGAAGACGGCGGCAGCGCGGTGGCGGCGGTCGTCGCCGGTGATGGATCCGGGCGTAGCTTGCTGGAGAGGGCTTATCCGCAGGAGGTATGGCGTCGGGGCGAGCCGTGTCTCCGTCCGGAGAGGAGCCGTGTCATGCTGGCCCAGACACCATCTATGGATGCGTTTGAGGGTCGGTACGGCAATTTGGTTCTGCTGGCCACGGTGGTAGGAGACGGCGAGGAGGCAGTGACGCCAGCTGATCTGCTGGCCGCCATCGAGGCCCGTTGCGGTGTGCTGCAGTCGGAGGTGAGCATTGAGGTCGCTTGCCCCCCGCATGACCTATGGCTGTTGTTCTCAACGGAGAAAAAGTGCACGATGGTGCTGCAATCGTCGATGAAGTTCAAGTGTTGCCGCCGGTGGATCCAGTTTCAGCGTTGGGTAAGAGAGATTCGGCCACCCCGGATGCTCTGGAGTACAAAACGAAGCTCAGTTTGGAAGGGCTCCCGGATCAGGCTTGGTCAATGCAGTCAGTGAAAAGTGTTCTGAAGGATTTAGGCGGTGACCTGATAGAGATCATACGACCAAAGAACAGGCGCGAGCTTGAGGTAATCGCATGGCTTCGTGACCCGTCGAAAGTGGGCAAGATGCTGGACGTGGAGATTGTCGAGCCTAAGCTTGCACTCTGTACATATCCTCCTCCGCAATCAGTTGAAGAGTTTGTGGCGATGGAAATGGTGTCGTCTTACGGGCCGTCGTCGCCGAGGAAGAAGAAGACGCTGGTGTATCCTGTCATCTGTCACATCAAGGAGGTGACTGATCGTGGTCCTCTACTCGCCGAAGACCTGCCGGATGCATGGCTTCCGAATGAAGGGGAAGACCTGACACGGATGCACAAATTCAGCACTGTGCTTGGCAAAGTCGATGGCAATGAGGATTGAGCTATCTATCTATCTAACTAGTTGGAGTATCTGTAGTATTCAATCTATGTAGTTTGTGAACTGCTGTAGTATTATGTATGTCACTGGGTTATATATTATGTGGGTGCCTCTTTTGTGAATTTGGTATGTAATATTCAGTGCTTGACAGACTATCTATGTATGGATCTCATGCTATGTTGGAAGTTTTTGATCATTATGAAAATGGAGCTCACTGTCACTTCTATCATTATGAAAATGTCGTTCCTGAATATGCAATCCTTTTTTGTATCTATACATACAGTTATGGCAGTAATCCTTCCAAGCACCTCATTTGTCATATCTCCAAATAACAGCACCCAGTTTACATATTACAGAAGAGAGCATATAACAACAACCAGTTTACATACTACAGAAGTAATCATATAAGAAGTCTGACATCCAGTTTGCGTATTACAAAAGCTATCCATTATATTCTGGAGCATATAACAAGTCTTACAGCCAGTTTACATACTACAAAAGAAAGCATATTATGAAAGCTATCCAGCAGGATCTGGAGCATGATCACGAGCAGAACATGTTCATTAACACGTTCTACATCTGATCACAAACAGAACACAAAATGAAACCTCCACTTTTCATTAATTTTCAACCACCCCTAAGTTCATCAAACATGCTAACTTTTCTTGGTTTTTTAAATGTTCTCCCGTTTTGACTAGAGCTTGCTCCAGTTCTCTTCATTGTTGTAGTTTTGGACTGACATGCATTCATCCTCTGCTCCTCCACCATTGCTTCTCTGTCTTGTTGTGCCTTCCTCTTATCTGCGTCCTGCAAAGCTACCTGCACTCTTGTAGCTTCCTGCTAGACAGTCTGCTGCTCCCAAGCTCTTTGCCTTGCTGTCTCCTGTGTTTGCAGAAATGATTGCTGCCTATCAATCTCATCTGCTTGATTTATAAGAAACAATGCCTCTTCTGCATCAAATTTAGTCTTGCAAACTCTTTTTTTCTCTTCAACAATTCTTTGTCTTTCTTCCGCCTTAATTATTTTTGCCTCTTCTGCTTCTTTTTTCCTTTTCTCCATAGCTTCTCTCCTTTTGTCTGCCATGGCCAGTTTATCCTCTAGGGCCTTTTTTTCTTTTCCTCACTAGCTTTCCTCCTCTCTTCTGCAGCAATTCTTTTTTCTTCAAGTGCAGCCTTCTTTTTCTCCTCTGCAACATGTTTCTTTGCTATTAGGTCATCTTTCTTCTTCTGAGCAGACAACTTGATTTTGTCCTCTTCTTCTTTTAACTTCGCAATGGCTGCATCAAACTTGGCCTGATCTGCTATCTCTCTTCTCCCGACTGCTGCTCTAAGTCTAGCAAGTGCAACAACCTCTCTCTTCCTGTGCACATCACCAGTTTTTGTTGTTGTAGTAGGTTGAATTGGAGGCTGTGAGAGGGCTTGTTGCTGTATGAAAGCATTCTCAGGTAGTGGGCCATGCACAACTTCCTCTCTCTGCCTTGATTCCCTCTACATTAGTTAACAATTGTTTTAACTCAGAATCAATACATGCTGTGTGTAAACAGAGTTTGCGCAAAAGGAGTACGTGCAAGCAGTTTTTAAACTTACTTCATGTGTTAAAGTAGCTAGCATCTCTGAATGATACAAAGGTTGTTCATGGTTAAGAACACCAGCTGTCTGAAGATTAATTTCCTGGAAAGTAATAATGCAAAAAGATTATTGGTGCATTAAATGATGTTGTTTCTTGATCTCGAGATTTACCTGAGTAAGGCCTATTGTTTCTTCATCTGAAGATGACACATCTGGCTCAGCTCGAACTCTATGTCTTCTTGTTTTTTTCTTAGGCTTCAACCCTAACTTCCAGTCCAAGCAACCATTTATGTTATGACCAGCACCTCCACAATATCCACAATGGATGACTGCACCTGCCTTATTGATCTTGACACCTCTCTTTCCCTGCTTCTCTTCTGGTTGTTGTCTCCTATTCCTTGCCCGTCTTCCTTTCTTTTTCTGAAGTGGTGGTGGTATGATTTTTCTGCCATTCATATTAGCCCACTCACTCACATCATTGCATGGCATGATAATGTGCTCATATACCTTGCAATAAGTCTCAATAGAGTAACAAGAGTTCACCCTTGATTCTGGTGGTATTTTGTCATATCTAAGAGCAGAGACTCCATGAGAACATGGGATACCTGACAAATCCCATCTTTTGCAGCTACACTTCTCCATTCTTGTGTCCACACTGAAGTCCATACCTCTATCATTGACTACAAACAACCCTTTTCCAGCTGGTGCAGCATGACAAGTTCTTGCAAATTCAATATTCTTATCCAATTTCTTTCTTATCTTTGGACAAATAGTACCATGCCACTTCAAGACCTCTTGTTGTTTTCCATAATTCCTTCCCATGTTTTGGCCCTTGATCCTCTGACACATGCTTATAATT
>NC_041382.1:16992897-17014215 GCF_002162155.2 Triticum dicoccoides
AATGACATTTCACACATTATAAACATGCAAAGGAAATCACATAAGTTCTGATACATACTGAAATAAGCAAAAAATGCAAAGGAATTACTTTTTGCTTGTCAGACATGATGGTCCAGAGATCTGTGTTATGTATGCCAAGATCTTGCTTCAATGCAGTCAAGAACCATCTCCAGGCTTTTGTATCTTCACTTTGCACTACTGCATGAGCCACAGGAATTATGCAATCATTAGGATCCATTCCTACAGCACTTAAAAGCACACCTCCATATTGTGTCTTCAAGTGACAGCCATCGAGGAAAATGATAGGCCTACAAGCAGATAAGAAGCCCCTTTTGCATGCATCAAATGAGAAGTAACATTTTTGAAATTGCCCCTCTTCTGAAAGTTCAACAAAGAAAGTGCTACCAGGATTAGATCTCCTCAGCTCATTTGCATAGTCCCACAACAAGTTGTATTGTGCAATCTCATCACCATATATCATATCATATGCAATCTTCCTAGCTCTCCCTAACTTGCCCCTTTTAATTGTCATATTCCAATCTTCTTGCACAAAACCTGCTAAGGCCTTCAATGAAATCCTCTCACATGCCCTAATCTTGTCGACAAATTTGTGAGCAATATACCTAGCTGTAAAGGCTGTAACTTGCCACTTCTTCTCACAAGTATGCTCACCATTGAATGTCTTCACCATTATCGAATTTGTCCTATTATCACAAGATGCATAAAGATACCATGGGCATCCTTTCTCACACTTTGCACCAAGCCTTGTTTTGTCATTCTTTGGGAATGTGATGTTCACTCTCTCTTTGCAACTGTACTCTCTAACTGCTTTCCTCAAGAGCTCGACTGAAGAGAACAATTGGCCTGCATGGAACTTGGGCTCATGCATATCAGCAGCTGTAAATGATTTGAAATTGAATTTCATTTCATCTTGATCTGAATCTGGAGCATCCAATTCCTCATCTTCAAAGTTGCACTCTTCCACCACCTTCTTCCCTTTCCTATCTTGCAGAGGGTGTAGCTGCTCCTGCAACAAATCCTCATCCCCATCCTCCAAGTCATAGTCACTGTCAATAATTTCAGGAATATAATCACTGTCAGAAGTATCTGAATCTGCATACTGTTCTTCCTGCTCTTCTATATGTTGTTTTCTTGGTCTCAGTCTGTCAAAGAATTGGTCATGACTCTGAATTTCATGACTTTCATCCACAACACTACAAGATGTGTTGCTTTCATTGACATCTCTGTTATCATTTGCATTGCTTGACTTCTTCATTGGACTGAAAACAACTGGCATTTGTGTTACTGGATTAGCCACAACATCATCCCATCCAGCTCCTCCTCCAGAAATATGGCTGTCCAAATGATCGAGGTATATCATTTGAAATTGGTGCCCTCGATTAAGCGTTAGATACATACAATCTACGTCAACATCATTGGACAAAAGCCTGGCACCACCTTCATTTAGCTGACAACCAGGGGGCAACCAATACATATTGATTCTACCTCTCTTTTCATAACCCAAGTGCTCAACTAATTCTTCAAACAATTTGTAATATGCACTCTCCACCTGACAGTAATCATAGCAAACCTTTTTGCCATCCAAATAACACATATTCTGCCCACTGCCAAAGAAAAATCCTCCATGGATTACCTCAACAGTGAACAATCGAGAATCCTTTGCTGCAAACAAAAATCATTGAAAGTTCAATCTTTTTGTCGTACTTTACCCAAACCCTAACAAATTTCCATCCAAAGTGCATGAAATTGGCGTAAACAAATGAGATTATATGTGCACACAACCTAATTAGAACTAAAATTGTAGATTTCAGGCACAAAACCATCTCTACGTTCTTGGGCGACGAATCATACCGTACGTTGGAGCCGCCTCGCCGTCGGGCCGCCGTCGCGGGCCCTCCATCGCCGCTGAATCCCGTCCTACAGGTTGCGGCGCCGTCGCAGTCCCTTCCACCACCGCAGCAACTACCATCGAAAGGCCATCAGGTCGCAGATCATCCGCCGCCGCACCCTATCCCACTACTCTGCTTCCTGCTCTGTTTTCGGTTCGTGGACACACGAAGGATCGAGAAAAGACAGCGAGACGGGGATGGGGGGCAAGGGGTGGGCTCCGCGCTGACTGGTGGGCTCCCTTCTGACGAGCGGGCCAGGCGCTGACGTGTCATACGGGCGTATCCTATGTACGCACGCGACGTGTAGACGCAGGACTGGCCGTCCAACATCCAGGACCGTATTGGGGACGTATTTCCCCGTATCAGGACCGTAATGGATCAGTTCTCAACTTCCGGGGCCGAGTTGGACATCGCCGCAACTTCCAGGATGATACGTGCAATTATCTCTACAGCTGACTAGCATGGAACTCCAACACATACACACACGCGACACACTTTTTCTGTACACGTCGTCGACCATCCATCACAAAACCATTGTAACTCATGCCAAATACAATCGCCATCAATCGATCTGCATCGTGACGTGTACGTGTGTGTGCCTGCTAGTCCAAGCTAGCTAGCTCGGCTAGAATCGATCAAGCTTCCTACGTGAGCATCGTTTCTACGTCCAGCCCGGCGTACTAAGTTACCAAGCGAGTTTTTGTCTTTCTACACGGACGCGGCTCGCGTACGGCCCACACATTGACATGTGGGCCGTGACCCACCCGTCAGCGGCCCAACGGCAGGGGGGCGTACGTCAGGGGACCGGCTCCTACACGTGTTGCTGTCGCCAATAGCACCGGCCAGGAACCTCATCGAAGTACTTCGTACAGTAGCATCGGCATACTGTAACCTTAGCCAACATACATGAGGGTAAAAAAGTTTTTTTACATGTAAGTTAACAACGCTAGACGGAAAAATGGATGGAAGTGCTATAAAGGGCATAAAATTTAGAATCGATGTTATTTAAAAAAGAAAAAAGTTTTCAATGTCAAATAGGGAAACAAAATTTAACACAGTGTTAAATAAGGAATTCTTTCAATTTCCCTCATAACATGTGCCCCATTCAACCGGATAGCATCAGGCTTATGCCACAAGTTCACTACATCAGAACAGTCCATTTGCATGATAATATGTTCATTCCCAAAATACTATCTAACGAATTTCCATGCTAGAGCAAATCAACATCATCACAAGGTGGTGCAGTCAAGAGTTGGGTGAAACTGGCATACCATTGCACACATGAAACCCCTTTGTCGGTTTCATACTTCTCTACTTGTGCTTGAGGCTGGACACCATCCATTTATTTTGTTGCACACCAATCTTTTTCTTTGGCTGCCAATGAAAATTATAGTAATTTGCTACCCCTCGTCGCTTTCCTCTGCTTTTCGCCGCCATAGCTTAGCCCCCGTCCGCCGAATCTGCTACTGGTTGGAGCATCTCTTGCAAATCCGGTATATCCCTGTCCTATAAAATATACCGCAAAATGTCTTCTAGGAGTTTCTAGGCTGTCTTTTAGGAGTTTTTAGGCTGCGATATGTGCGAGAGCAGAACAAATCCCCGTAAATTGTTGACAGAACAACATAAAGCCCCCTGGACTCAATACAAACTGCAATTGGGACATTTGTCCCGGTCGAGCTCTCGTGCAAGATCTGCCATGGGCAGGGAGGTCACAGCTCCGCCACTCGCTGCCGAACCACCACGAAACCACCGCCCACACGCCATCGCCTCTCCAGCCTCGGCTACGGCCAGCGGCCAGAGCTCGCGTCTCTCGCAGCAATGCCTCCTTGCGCGGCAGCAGCTCGAGCAGCGACGGCAGGTGGATATAGCAGATTCGGCCCCAACTATGCAGGAGCCCGCATTTTTTTTTACAAACAAGTGATTTTCCAGTATGTTTGCGCGCTGCAACTCCTCTTCACAGACATTTCCACGGCATAGTTCCGGGCTTGGTTGCGTTCTTTTATCTCTCCGATAGAAAAAAGAATGGATATACTCAAACACGTGCTTCTACGTCCATTAAGATAAATATATAATTCCAAACAAGACAAACACATATATACTTCACCTCAGAAAGTGGGTTAAGCCTAGCATACATGCACAAACAATGATTGGATTTCTAACCCCACTAATAAATTAGGATTTCTTAACCAACCAGGAGAGATGATACTACAGAGACAAAAATTTCAGAACACTTATAGGCACCAGCACAATAAGAGCAACATTGACCACCTTCTGCATGTTATGCAGCCTCCTGTGGAAATTTGCCAAGTCCTCCTTGCAACGCCTGCAAAGAGCCAATGTGTTAGAAGATACAAAGTTACCTATTATTATTTTTCACAACTTACACACAAGTATTATTACATATTGTTCTGCAACTAGGTTTATCTTAGAAAAAACACATATGAGCACTACTTTGCGTCTAAAAAACTAGAGTAGCCTTGCTCAATAAACATCGTCCAGCAACAGTACTAGTAGGGTAAAAAGGCTCGTTCAGTTGTATACTGTATTAAGGAATTTACCTCTCAACTAAATCCATATCATCCAAATTCTTGGATATATCCTTCATACTCTGGTCAAACTCTGCAGTCATGTGCTTTATTTCCTCGCGCTGATTGGCCAGCGTTTTATCATCATCAGAATAAACCACTTGACCCCCCTATAAAAATTTGAAGGACATGTGTTACAAATGCTGGAAATTCATAAAGAAGTTGCAATACAGTGAATACATCACGGATGCCTCTCAAGGCGGATGAAAGATGCAATAAATTCTTTTTTGTCTTGGTCTACCGCCAAATCTAAATAAGTGTAAACACTAGTGACTTAATAAAGGAACATCTCACCATCCGAACATCCACTAAAAAGTAGTACTCCCTCCGTCCCAAAATTCTTGTCTTAGATTTGTCTAAATACGGATGAATCAAGTCATGTTTTAGTATTAAATACATCCGTATCTAGACTAATCTAAGACAAGAATTTTGGGACGGAGGGAGTACAAGGGTGATTGATTTCTCTAAAAAGATGATACTAGAGGGGGGAAAGGCGCAAAACCGCACCAGCTGGGATCAGATCTAACTTGGGGTGACTGATTTCTCTAACAAGTTGTAAATTAGATGAAACTGGAGAAAAATTAGAGCAAAACCGCACCAGCGGGGATCGGATCTAACATGGATTGCGAGAAATCGAACAGAGCTACTTACCGTGCCACCGTGGGACATGAGGCGAGAACCCGCCGCCGGCGAGAGCGCGTGGACCGGCCCCATACGGGGGGCCACCGGCGGCGACCTGGCACCGAGGGCCGGCAACTTCCTGACGAGGGAGCGCAGCGCCATCAGGTCTAGCGGCGGCGGCGGCGGCGGCGGCGGCGGATTCTAGGGCTGGCTGGCTGGACTGGTTTCGTTTATCAGGGAGGAGATACGAACAGAGATATATATATGCCAAGAGTGAACGGGCAACTCGATCCCGATAAAGAAATCTTCTGAAGTGCAATAATTAGAAAAGGAGTTCTCATTGAAAAAAGAAACAAAAAAGTTATCGTAGAAAAAAAGATAGAAAGATACGTGCCTTAAGCCGACCGTGCGGCGGGACCATCCACATCAAAAACATCACGGTCGGCTTAAAAAAGATAGAAAGTTATCGTAGAAAAAAAGACGAAAGAAACCTTTTTAAGCCGACCATGCGGCGGGGCCGTCCTCATCAAAACTCGCCGTCTACATCTAGCCAACTCTGCTCCCGCGTCGCCGGCAAACCCTAGCCACCACCACCACAGCGAGATGGGGCTCTTCTCCGGCGCCGGCAGCAGCAAGGCCAAGGGCAAGGCTTTCGACGTCCCCTTCCCATCGGAGCTCCTCCCGCCTCTGCCAGCACCGGCTCGCCGGCAGAGGCAGCACGTGAACATGCCAGTGCATCAGGCGGAGTGGCATTGGCAGCACCGCGCGCCTCTGTCGAACCCCGACGTCATCCTGGCGCACGACTGGCATCTGGATCCGGAGAGGATCCCAGTGCCGCCGGTGCCGCGGTTGGCTAGGGCGCACGCGGAGGAGGTGCGGCGCCGGTGGGCGCTGCTGACGCCGGAGCAGCGTCGCAACGACACCTACGCCATCGACTCGCCAAACTGGAAGCGGTGGTTCGCCTTCGAGCACGAGGAGGCGAGGCGCCGCGGCGTGCACGAGGTCGACCGCAGCCTGCCGCCGCCCCTGCTCGTCGTCCGCAAGGAGGACCAAGCGGCGGAGGACGCCTACCAGGCGGCCCCTCCGGCGATCTACCGCGAGAGCGAGGAGGACGAGCGGTGCAGGGTGGAGACGGCGGAGAAAGAGGAGGCCCGGTACGAGACGGCCATGGCGCAGGCCATTGCCCTCTCTGTGGCCGGCGACTACATGGTGCCGCCGGTGGCCCCGCCGCCCCGCCCCGAAGCCGCGTCAAGGCCGAGCAGGAGCCCGAGCCGGAGCCGTCCTCGATCGAGCGCTACTCCTGGACGGGAGTACTGTGTGAGTGGGTGTCCGCGCCACCGGTTTGAATGGGGGCGACACCGGCGCAGGAGGCGGCCTACCTTGAGATGTGGCGCCAACGACGACTGGCCGAGGAGCGTCGTCGCGGCAAGTACGAGGAGATGCTCGAGCATGACCTTGAGGAGAAGCAGCGCGAGGCTGAGGAGGAGACGCGCCAGGCTGCGGCTGCATAGATGGCCGCACAGCCCCCCGCGCTGGCACTGCCCACGCCGGAACAACTGCATGCGGCCTACATCGCCGCCGCCTGAAACACGGCGTTCCCCTAGGCCGACCCTGCACCGACGCTCATTGACCCCGAGGAGGACGACGGCACCTAGGGTTGTGCGCTCCCTCGTAGTTTAGGTAGTTTTTATTTTTCTTAAATGCTAATGTGGACGCGTGGACACTGGCCGGCCTTCGTGGCCGACTGTAATGTTTAATTAATGTTTTTTTTTTAAATATGCATGCGTTCTTTTTTTCTAACGCCGTCAAAATGGATCGGGCTAGCTTTGGACGCACGTACCGACCCAAACGCGAAAGCGGACGTTCGTGCCCGCCTCGCCGACCCAAACAGACAAATAGCGGACAAAATTGTCATCAAACGTTGGTCCGTTGGAGTCGCTCTTACGACATGTGGTATAATACTGTACGTCCGGCTCCACCAATTTGCTTGCCGTGAGGCCAACTCCACCGCGCGACCCTATCCTTTCCGCCCCCGTCCGTTTGGGGTAAAAGGGACAAAAAACGCGGCCCAGCGCGCGGGAGCAAACGGACATTTGTCCGCTTTGTGTCCGCTTTCGACCCATCCCCGGCCCAAACTTGCGCTGGTTTTGGGGTGAAACGGACAGCGCGCGGACGGGCGGGACGCGCGCGCTTGTCCTCCCCTGGCCCGCCTGTCGGTGGGAGAAACCAACCCCCCCCCCACGGCCATTTGGCGCCATTTCCCTCAAACCCTCCCACGTCCCTCCCGCCGCCCCCCCTCTCTCCCCCGTCCATGGCCGACGCCCCGCCGAGTTTCGGCGGCCTGGCCGTCGACCCGACCGCAAAGGTGAGGAAGAAGGCGGCTAAGAAGCCGCGGTCGGAGTACACGCCGGAGGAGATCGCCAAGTTGGACGCGGAATCGGCGAAGAGGAGGGAACGGAGAGCGGCCGTCAAGATGAATGCCGCCGCGGCCAAGTTCGCCGCCCAGCGCGAGGAGCTGGAGGTCGCTGCCGACGAGAAGGAGGACCTCGTCAACAAAGCGCACGCCATCCTCATGCTTGGCATGGGCCGTCCGGCGGGGTTCCATGCAGCGGCCGCCGGCCCGGCGAGCACAGGCTCGTCGGTCGCCCGGCCTACGCACTGCCAGTCGCCGACGTCGCGCGTCGCGCCCATGTCGCCCGGCTTTCCTCCGCCCAGGCACGACGGCCAGACCCTTTTCTCGGCGTCGCCGGACGTGGGCTTGTTCGCGCCGTCCATACCACGCCCCGCGGCCGTCATCGACCTCAACGTGACGCCTGGGTCCAGCAGCGGCGGGCGGCCTTCCGTGGAGATGCAACGAAAGCAGGCGCGTGCACCGTTCACGGGCACCATGCCGGCCCCCCGCGTGTTGTTTGAGGAAATGCCAACCTCAACGCCGACGGTGGACGACCCCTTCTACAACCAGTACATGGAGGACGTGATCTTCCAGGGTGGGCATGGACGTGCTTACGATCCCGATGAGACCCAAAGAGACTTGTTGTTGTTGATCGTGTTCACTTGTTGTTGATCATGTCGTAGGCATTTCAATCTTTGGAGGCATTTAAGGCCCGGCACAATGACAAGCCATTCACTCTTACGCATTGTTGGACGATCATCAACAATTGCCCCAAGTTCAAGGATCAATATCGTAAACTTCAAAGGAAAAGAGGCAAGAAGACTGCCAAGTTCGCCGGAGGTGGGGATGGCGAGGCGTTGAGGCCGAGGGGCAAGACCAACTCCAAGGTGGGCGACATCCGTGACGCCTCATCCATGGCCTTGCATGAGACATTGCATGGCATGATGTCACATAAGGATGTGAGGGACGAGAAGAAGCGGCAAAGCAAGGACGAGCAAATGAAGCAATACCTAGATCTCCAAAGACAGAAGCTTGAGATGGAGGAGGCGGCCAAGAAGAGGAAGATAGACATGGAGGAGGCGGCCCGGCAAAGGCAGCTCGAGATGGAAGAGGCCGCCCGGCAAAGGCAGCTCGACATGGAAGAGGCCGCCCGACAAAGGCAGCTCGAGATCGAGGCCGACAACGTCAAGGCCAGGCAGAGGCAGCTCGACATCGAGGCCACCAATGCCGCCACCAAAGCAAAGGAGGTGGCCCTAGCGATCATGAGCGTGGACTTGTCGAAGATGAGCGACAAGACAAGGGCCTGGTTCGAGGCCAGGCAGAAGGAGATGCTCGACGCCGAAGGCCTGAACTAGGTCGTCCGATCGGCGTGGCCGTTCTTTTTGGAGGCTGGCATGGTTGCCGCCCGCCCGCTGGGCCGCTGACATGGGCGCCGGTGAAAAAACATTCATTTTGGAAGCCGGCTGTGTTGCCGGCCGCTGGCTGTGTTGCCGGCGAGGACAACTATTCATTTTGGAGGCTGGTTGTGTTGTCGGCCGCTGGCTGTGTTGCCGGCGATGGTCGTGTAGGCCGCTGGCTTTGTTGCCGGCGTGAACTGGGGCTTGGCATTTGAAACGTCCCTTTTTTTAAAACTAGACGCGGACACGATGGGGCAAAAGGATGCGTCCGCGCGCTGGGCGCATGGCCGACGCATCCCAGGACAGGCCCGGACACGACCCCAAATCCCTACCCAAAGGGACAAAATCCGGACAAAACGGACGTCCGTTTGGGGTCGCGCGGTGGAGTTGGCCTGAGACTTTCTCCAACATGCTAAAGTTTCTGCATCAGTTTAACGATCTTGCATCCCTAGCGGTCCACCAACGCCATCCAACATTCTGGATGTAGTTTTGTAGGCGTATTGATCATCTCCCATGCTTTAAACGAACGAGTTTGTCGTATATGTCTAATAATCGTTTTCACACACTTCTGGTCGATAGAATTAAGCGAACCATCTTTGTATGTCTATATAGTGATTTCGGGAGGAGCCACATGTGGAGAAGTTGGCCGCAATGATCAACACTTGCAATGACCTTAAAAATTCGTATGAAGTTTTTAATTTGGTAATTTACACCACATGACTGTCATTCATTTGCAGCCTGATGAGATCTCATATTGTTGATTCATATGGCAGATTGTTGAGGACTTAGCTGAAGGCAGGCTTGAGACTACTGAAAAAGTGTTGGTGTGATTCAGTGATCCCAATAATTTTTCTGATATCAATGTTATTCGAGGCTCTTAATTTCAAACATACTCCAGTAATTAACTATTGAATATAGAAGATTTTATTATTGACTAGGATGCCTGGTTGGGTATAACCGAATATAGGATGAGCTTGTGTACAAGCCGCTCGTGGCATAGAGGCTTGAGAAATACGATGGATTGCATTTAGTTTCTCTTTACTGTAATTTTGTTGTGTTGCCTTCAAGGTTAAAGATGAGCTTTGTATTTTGTTACAGATATAGCACTTGTGTGTACCATGGCTTCATTGCATATTGACTTCAACAAATATGAAAGTCATTTATTTCTAACCTGCTATGCAACAAGGATTGCAACGCTTTGCAGTCTCTTAGGCTGTTGAGGGGGATGGAGGAAACTGAAGGCGCTAACAATTCCTGTTTGAAGGTCATCACGGACCTAAAAATTTGTTGGAAAAGATCTATTATGATGCTATAGAAGTTGCAGATAAGGATCTTCTCCCCTTTTGCATTGGGTCTGAAAGCAAGGGCATGTACTATACAATGTATGAAATATATTATTTTCTCTTCTACGTTTGTTGAATGAATTGCTACGAAGTTTATGTTAACAGATTTGTTTGCTTTTTCCTTTTTAAGAATCAGTTATTTTTGTAAGCACCACTGAGCCTACCATGCAGACCATCTTGGTGTTTTACCAACAACAGTGAACATGTTTGTCCTCTTTCTCAACTTCTTTTCAACAATCAATAGCACAAATAGATATGCTTTTACCTATATAACCTCTGTTGTTGTTCCTCATCGATCTATTAATATGCATAATGCCACCCTTATCTATAATTATCTGTTTTTTACTACTTTCTCTGTTTCAAAAATCGAGTACTCACCAGAAACAACAAATATGCTAAGCAAGGAAGAGGCATGCGCTACCTGACAGCGTCCACCTTCTACTCAAGGGATATAGCACTACCATTTAGCACAGACTGTTCCAGGAGAAACAGTAATCATGAATAGAGACAGTAACCAACACTAAGTACTCATTATTTCGATATGTGACTGAATTTTCCTATCACCACTCTTACAATACTTGGCTTGCTTCCGGCCTTTGCGCCATTGGCGCAACGGGTCATCTAGTACATTTAAAAAACGAGGAGAAATGAAAGAAATGGTGAGTACTGACAAATGTGTCCAATGTCTAAAGATACCAATCACAATCACAATTCTCTCAGGTATCTCATATACATGTAATGATGAAAATAAATCAATATGTACAAAGAAAATTCCCTTTGCGCTAGGTAACACGATCCCTTCAGTTCTCAAGTAAAAGAAAGCTTCTCAGTCTATAAATAGAAAACTATCAAATGGGGGCTACTGCTACCAAAGGCATGTCAATCGATACTCGAGGATCTATGGGCAAGAGCTGCAGCGTGTCGAAATGCATGGGCATGAAGATCGTGCCTTGGCACGAGGGTGCCGGTCCCAACGTTTTGATCAAGTGGGTAATGCTAAGTTAGTAGGAATCAAGGCTTTGGTGGTGCGGCTTGCCGCGCATTACCCGCCAAACGACATGCAACCAAATATGAACAATCATTTTTAAATACAATAGAATGGAATAATATGCACAATGAACAACAAAATTATAAGCATTGGATTGGTTATTTATTTAGTCGGAAATAAAACCAAACTTTTCTCGAATGTAAGTGGTATAAGTAGAATAGTCGAGTACATAAAACAATCTTTATTTACAAAAAAAAAAAGAATAATCAAATGCAATACCTGACAGCAAACTATAAGCATCAATCCAAGAACCATTACATAAGACCTAAACATTGTATCTATAGTTCCATGCTAATTTTCTGTATATCTTAAGCACATGGAATGTTCAATGCAGACACATAAATTGTTAGGTGCTCTGAATATGACCAAATCATCTTTTCGAGGCAAAAAAATGCATCTATAACAGTAATGGCTTGTGCAAGGAAGGTGAAAACAAAGCATGACCGCCAAGATTAAAAAATTGAATATGAAATCCATTATAATATACCATCCATATTGAATAATTTTAGGCGTTTAAAAAAAAAGGATCGTGGCTTGGCGCGAGGGTGCCAGTCCCATCGTTGTATGTGTGAAGTGATTAAAATTTAATTAGATAAGAGTTGATTCTATTTGTACCTCTTTGAAAAAAATAGAAACCAAGCTACAAACACAATCATTTGGTACCTTGACTACATCCCGGCATAACTATGTCTCAGGAATGTTCAAGGTCCAAACCGAAAACAGTAGAAACAAAAAACAGAGTTTGTTGGGCACCAATTATATTTTAGCACAAAATACTAATAAACAGTATCTATGCAGATTAGTTAGGAGCCCAGGAAGGCACTACAAACAGCACACATCAGCAGATTGCATTCGCTGTGTTATGCGGAAACTTGCTAGCAGTCATGCACTCCTGTAACCAACATGTATATCTATAGATGTTTTCCATTTGTCACATCTGTTATGGTAAATGTCCTAAAGCTGAACATATTTGAAGCCTGTACATCCATTTGACTGATCAATTTTCATGCGATATAGCGTTACATCTTGTTAGAAGCAGCAAATAAATGTATGTGCTAGTAGGTAGCATACCTAGGGAGAAAATAAACAATCCTTTACTGAATTACTTATATAGCTAGCCATTAATATGTATATAACCTTTACTTAGTTTTCTTAGCCATCATGCTCAGAGGTCCTAAACATGTCTTATATATCAATTAGACCTGCAGTTAGACAGCAAAGCGAATCAAGCAAGCAAACAAACTAAAACTAAAACAAAAATATTGGCATGAGCTCAGAAAAATGAATCAGAACCTCTGTGTGTGTGTGACAGAGAGAGAGAGGGAGAGAGAGAGAGAGAGAGAGAGAGAGAGAGAGAGAGAGAGAGAGACCTGAGAGCACGATAGAGCGCATCCAGGTACTCCTTCCACTTGCTCCTGCCTAATCAAAACATCGAAGGATTTGATCTTTGATTAGTTCTACGGAGAAGACCGGACGTTAGAAGTAACCAGAAAAAAGAATCGACCATTGAGTCGTTGAGAGTCAGGACGGAAAATAGTACCTGCAACTTGGGACTTCAGTTGCTCCTGCTCGAGGACGCGGGACAACATGGTCAGGCCATAACGCAGCAAGGACTCCCAATTGAGATAACCAAACTTAAGAAGTAACCAGAAATCGTTATATTTTTCTAAGCCAAAAAAGGTGCACAATCAGAACCATGATTCACTATCATAGGATATGCACACAAAACGGACAGATACCACACTGGAAGCTGCAGTCCCACCTTAAATAACAAGAAAAGATAGTAAGAATAATCTTGTGAGGAAATAGGGAGCACACAATCGATGAGTTCATTTGTCAAAACAACAGAAAAATGTACCCAAAGTGGGTGGTGTCCATGCTCATCACAAGCTGAAATATAGCCTCACATGAAGCCTCAACCACTCCGACAACGTATGCTTGCTATGTAACCATGTACAGGGCAACTATCAACTATCGATCGATCCATTAAATAGAGATTTCATAATCTGGAACAATAGTTACTTCATCAATCAGTATATATCAGGAAAAAACATAGGAACAGTACACTTTCTACCAAAACATATGTGCCCTCTAAAATCAGACATGCAAGTATAAAGTATATACACCAGTACACCATGGCTGCCGAAGATGTTCAATCATACTCTGAAAGCAAAACACGTGTTCAAACGAGTACTGAAAAAAGGATCTCACCTTGTTCCAATAGAACATGTAGTGATCCATAAACATAGTGGCAAACCTGCAATGCACAAAAAAGATGGAATGGTTAATAAATGTGCCGATCATTCTGAAGCTAGCTATCATGCTGAAGATAGAGAAGGAAGGTGACAGCGGGTAAGGAATGCTACCTTGGTCTGAAATAAAATAAAATAAACATTTAGAATATGAGATACTATTACCATAGAGATTAGCTAGCTATCATGCAAGAATTTCAGAAAACAACAGGTGTAAGGAATGTGACACAGAAAGGCAAGACAATCATTGACCATGAAAGAAACAGATCTGTAACATATTCCTTTAACATGTCAATTTCTAATGATAAGATATGAACAATAATAACATGTAATGGCGCAATCGTCACCATGATCTACTCAAAAATTCATGCCCAGTGACAGAGGCCTCCTGAAGGATGGAGTATTCCCTGCAAATGTATAAGAACAAACATATATGCTTTCAGTTTATAGACCGATCCGGGGTAGCTATATAGCTGACTCAAATCCAGTAAGGCAAAGAAAAGAGCAAACAAACTGAAACTATTTATTCTCCAATATGTATTATTTAGCAGGCAAAAAATTACATAGATATACCAAGGTTATATTCATGACAGATGGAGGTATACATTATCAATTTTTCTCATCCCCTAATGCAAGAATGATTATTACACTTGTGGACAGAGAGTTGATGGCATACCTATGGGAAACTCTTTTGTTTCTACATGTGACAAATGCAAGCATTATGTTTGTGCAAAATATTTTAACATCATCCCCGATCTGAGAAAAATGCTAAATCACCAAGTAATTAGATGGATCTGTACCTGGGAAAGAACACAAACCATAAATTGTATGACCATGTCTATATACTGACCATTCATTCATATCGAATTACTTGTGGCAGCCCATTCATCTTTCGTTTCTTGCTTGGCTTGTTGCAAAAGTTTGGGATGTCTACGAGTGCACACACATTCCCCTCACAATTTCCTAAAAATAATTGACTAATTAAGGGCACAGCCAAAAATCTGCATTGGGGCATCAGGCAACACCCGTAATGTAGAGCTCTGCTTTTGAAAGTCAATTTCAGAGGAAACAGTGTAGGTCCATCATGAATCTGGAAAAATCCTTGCATCCAAGGGCGGAGAATGAACAGGGCAAAGCTAAGACTTCACAAAGATTACTTCTATTCCATTTGTACAATCTAATACTAGATGGCCAACACCTAAATTAGCTGGAGGCGGCTAAGCTGAATCACTTCATCTACTCACTTAGTTCCAAATGAATTGAGTTTAACAACCAATTATATTTCAAAGCAATCTAGTCAGATACCAAACCAAACACTGCTACTTTAGCCTAAAAAGGAAAACAGACCATAATATGCTATTGGAACCTACATCTGATCTACAAAAACATACACATGACCACCATTAACAAATTGGAGAGAGGAAAGAGACACCTGACATCTGAAACCAAAACAATAAAGAGAACAACTGAGATATAGGCATAACTCAAAACCAAAAACAATAGCCGTAGCAGTAATTGCAGACATAACCAATAATGTTGTCCTCCTGCATCACCACAAATTACCATCGTCACGCACGCGGTAACAATAGTTCAAATCGGAAATCCTTGGTTACAGGGGCCAAAATCATGGAAAGCAAAGGAGGAGAGTAGGGGGAGGCGGAGCGGGGGTGGGAGAGGAGGGTGGGGGGCTCATCGTGGCGGGGATCTCATGATGAGGCGGCGCCGGCGGCGGGGTAGAAGGGCGTGGTGCTCACCGAGAACACAGACTAAGGAGTGCTAGAGGGGTAATACACGAATGATGGTTGAAGTTGGCCACAATCATGATTGTAGGTTCTTATTGAAATAGAGAAACGAATTCAAATTCAGTTCGAATTGCAGCGGTAGTATAAACATTCGGAATGCACTAAAATGTTGGTATGAGTAGGTTACATGCATTATACAGCCAGCAAAAAAATTAATTGGACATAACATGGATTCATACTCTCTCTTTGTGTAGCTTTGAATAGCATTTGTATAGTAAAACCGGACAAAACTCTCTCTTTGTGTGGTGTGAATAGTTTTTATTTTTCGTTTTTTTTTCGTTGAGGGAAGTGTGAATTGATTTGGTACGTACAAGTACAATATTACACGTCAGGCTTATCCCTAAAATTCAACCCACGTCGTGTTATATCCCGAAAATTCAGATATCGTGCTCTCAAAACTGGCGCCTTCACAACCCGCGCCTTGCTATCCCGAAATTACAACGCGGGCGAAAACTCCCTCCAGCTGCCAAATCCCGACACGCGAAATCCCCCTTCTAACCCTAAGCCGGAAGGGCCGCTAGTTCAAATCGGTGGGGGTACTTTTTCACAGCCCTAGCTCAGCCCCTGTTGTCTTTTCTTGATCTTCATGTAATCATGTCTAAATTCAAACGAAATTTGAATTGAGGAATTTTCAAAGCCTCGGAAACCTTTTAAAAATGATCATTAAAATCTTCTCAAAGAAGCCCAAGAAAATGTTCCTTTTAAACCTCAAAAAATATTGGCAAGAATAAAATTCAAACCAATATTTTTCGAGGCTTTAAAATATTTATTTTAGGCCTTTGAATTAAGTCAATAACATATTTGAGTTGGACTTATTTCTGTTATATAAGAGATAAAGTTCAAATAATTTTTGTAAGTTGGAATGTGGCCTTGGAATAGTTTCCTGAGCTCACATAAAAATTTACAGAAAGTTCTAAATAATTTGATGCTTCAGATCAAATCTAACAAACTACAGAAAATAGAGAACATAAAAGAAATGTTAGAGAGAGAGGAACCTCATCTGGGCTTACCTGGCGACCCAGCAGAGGCCCAGCCCACTGGCCTCTGCCAGTCACTACCTACCTCCCGCCAGGAGGACAGCGCGTGTGTGGCCGCCGCGCGCGAGCACGTGCCCCACCACCTCCGCCCCGACACGTCTGGACAACGCCACGCATCACCCCTGACCCCCTCTCACTCTCTCTCTCTCTCGCTCGCTCGCTCATCCCCCTCCTCTGCTCTCTCTCCCTCTCACCACCGAACGCCACCGCCGCCGCCGTTCGCACCACCGCGGCCATCGCCTCTCCCTCATCATCTCGAGCGGTCCAGAAGCTCCGTCGTGTCGTCCTCGACCTCCTCGCTAAGCTACACAACGCCGGACGCCTCGAAGCACCGTCCCCGACCCCTTCTTCCTCATCGGGTTGCTGGAGATCCCTCTTGCCGCCCTGACTGCTCCGGACCGTCTCCGAGCTCGCCGACCTCCTCGTCCAACTCGCCGTGAGCCTCTAACCTCGTCCATCCCTCTCTTCTTCCCCGTAGGCCACCGTAGCCACCGGACCACCTACGCCCGAACCCGTCGCCACCTGCGCTCACCACCAACGCGACTCCGGGGACCAAATGGTCCGCCCGATGCGTCCAACCCACTCACCGCATCGCGTAGGCCCCCGCTAGCGCCTCAGCTCGCTAGCTCGAGCACCGCAGCACTACCGCGCTCACGCCCGAGCTCCGGTCACCGCGACCGAGCTCCTCGTCGTCGCTACCGGCCACCCTAGCTACAGACACAGCCACCGTTGGATGCGCCGCGTCGTGGCCGTTCCAACGGGACCAGCCTCGCTTGCTCCCGTCGCCGGAATCGCCGGAACGATGAACGCCGCCGCCTCTGCTTACGCCGACGTCAAGTCGCCGGCAGGTTTTGACCCAGTTGGCCGGGTTTGACCATCGTTTGACCCCCAGTGATTCACTGACGTGTGGGCCCGGCCCCTGCTAACTTTTTGTTAATTTAGTAACTAATTTTAGTTAAGCCACTGATTCACTAACATGCGGGCCCCGCCCGACTAATTAAACTAGGTTAGGTTTAATTTATATTAGGATTAGACACAGTCACCGACATGTGGGCCGAGGTCCTTAACTAATCTAGATTAGATTAGTGCTAATTAACTTAGGTTAGTTAGTTAGACACAGACATATGGGTCCCACTAGTCAGGTTTGACCAGGACCGACCTGTTGACCTGCTGACGTCACTCAGACGTCATGCTGATGCAGTAAAGAATTTTCTGGATTTAAAATAATTCAGGAAATTCGAGTAAATAGTTAAAACTTCTAAAAATCATAGAAAATAATGTGTAACTTAGAATGAAATAAATTATACATGAAAAATGATCAAAAAATCCAATCTTTCCATCTATACCATTTCCATAGATGTTTGAGCAACTTATGCCTTCTGATCAGGTCAAATCAATTAAATGGTATTTGAATAATCACATATGGAGTTGAATTTGAGTCTTTGATTCAAACCAACTTCATTTAATCTGGTTGCTAGTTGCATTAGCTCAAATCACATCATATTGCCATGTCATGATCATGCATCATATTGTCGCATTGCATTTATTGTGTTCCTTCTCTGTTGCCGGTATTTGTCCCCTCTTAGTAGACGTGGTTCCGACGATGAGTTCGATGACACCGATGAAGAGCTATACTATCTTCAGAAGTGCCAGGCAAGCAAAAACCCCTTGTTCATTCCGATACAATCCCACTCTCTCGCTCCTTCTCTCTTCTACTACATTAGGATAACAACGATTCAACTGTTACATGATGCGGTAGTTGAACCCCTTTCCTCTGCATGACCTGTCATTGCCACAGTAAATAGATGAAACCCCCTAGCATGAGTAGGAGTTGTTTGAGCCCTGATGTGCCTACTCGTTCATGCTTGTTTGTCATGCCTGCTACTGCTTAGAGTTGAGTCAGGTCTGATTCATTGGGGATGAATTGGAATGTGGTGAACATGTCCTACTATTGAGAGCTAAGTGTGTGAACATGATTTGGTAAAGGTAACGGTGAGAGGCCATGTAGGAGTACATGGTGGGTTCTCTCATTGAATTTGTCCTCAGGAATTGAGTTATGTGTTTGTGATCCATGAACAACTACTACCACGCATTGGGATGCTTAAGTGCCCCTCTCGACTTATTAACCGCCTCGATCTCTGTCCAGGAGTTGCAACTAGTTTCTGGTGTTTGTAGGTTGTGTTAGTAGTCTACCAAGTGGCACCCGGTACAGGTGGGCTTGAGACAGACTAGGCACCATGGCCGGGTGTACCAAGCGTCGCCCATTTGGTGGGCTTGGGAACCATGTACACATCGTTTGGGGCCGAGAGCGACACCCCGGCCGGATCTCCTTGTGGATGGAACTCAAATAGGCGATAAACCTGGATTAGAGACTTGTGTGGTTAGTCAGGTCATGGCCGACACCCTCGCCAGGCTTCCGCTTGAAGGTTGCCGAGATACATGACGTGTACATGGCGGTAAGTGGCGAGAGCGTGTGTGAAGAAGTACACCCCTGCAGGGTTAACATCATCTATTCGAATAGCCGCATCCACGGTAAAGGACCTCTGGGTTGCCTTACAGTTCATAGACAAGTGAAAGTGGATACTCTAAAATGCGCAAGATAAGCGTGAGTGCTATGGATGGTGTTCTTGTAGGGAGACGGGAGCGGGTCCATAGTGGCGTATTGATATGGTGAATATGTCGACTCATGTGCGCCACCTCAAAAGAGTTACCAGCAGTCATAGTACAGGATAGCCACTGAGTCAAAGCTGGCTTGCTGAAGTTAAACTCCACCACCCCTTTGTTGACACTGATGCATATGTAGCTAGTTCTGATGTAAGTCTTGTTGGGTACATTTGTACTCACGTTTGCTTAATTTATATTTTTGCAAAGAGACTTCAGTCTCACTAGTAGATCCGCGTGGACTTTGATGTTTAGCTTTTTACCTCAGCTATGGTCTTGTGCCCTCGGCAGGGTCTTGTAGATAGTCAGGCTTCGCAGCCTTTTCATTTGTAGTTGTTTGTACTCATACAAGTTGAGCTTCTGGTTGTGCTTGTTGCTAGTATGACTTGAATGCTGGGTCATCAGACCCATGTTTGTAATATCTGACTCTTCGGAGCCTAATGAATAAATACTTTGAGTTGTAGAGTTTTGTTGTGATGCCATGTTGTATTTTCACATATCGAGCATATTGTGTGTATGATTTGAAATGCTTGGTATGTGTGGGATCCGACAACCTAGTTGTTTGTCCTTGGTAGCCTCTCTTACCGGGAAATGTCTCCTAGTGCTTCCACTAAGCCATGGTAGCTTGCTACTGCTCCGGAACACTTAGGCTGGCCGGCATGTGTCCTTCTTCGTTCATGTGTCTTTCCCCTTCGGGGAAAGGTCACGTGGGGTCTACCGGAGTCCTGTTAGCCTGCTACAGCCCGGATTCTCCGGAGTCCTGTTAGCCCAGCTGCTACAGCCCGGATTCACTCGCTGATGACCGACACGTTCGTTGTTGGGTCATGTATGCCTGTCCCTATAAGTTAGTGCCACTTTGGGTTTACAACTAGTCATGTCGGCCCGGGTTCTCTATTATATGGATGCTAGCGACACTATCATATACGTGAGCCAAAAGGCGCAAGCGGTCTTGGGCCAGGTAAGGTGGCACCCGTGGGAATACCGTGCGTGAGGCTGCAAAGTGATATGATGTGTTACATGCTAGATCGGTGTGACTTAGGATCGAGGTCCAGACAGCTTTGGTATCAGAGCCTGACTGCCTGTAGGATTACCAAGCCAAACTGGTCGAAGTTGAGTCTAGAAATTCTTTAGTTATGTAAGGGAATTGATTGTGGAAGGGAACGTAAGGATCTTTTTTCTCCTTTACCTTATACCCTTCTGATCCAAGTCATCTTATCCTTCCTACGGGGTTAAGGAACTAGGCTTTTTATTCTTTCTATCAGGATCACGTGTTACTAATCCATAGACTTATAGGATTGATGGATTCAAGCCTCAGTTCAGTTCCTATTACTTCCGTGTGTTCATAGCTGGCCTCAGAACCTTGATATTGCTATGTTAAGTGGTTATGCCACCATTTTTCAAGATGTCTCAAAGCTTTTTGAGCATTTACAGCCGTTATGCTGTCCGAGTCATCCCAGGTCTCTAAATAGTCTGATGCATTTGCAAATTTTTCCTCCCTGTCCTGATGTCCTTTTAGGCCAGATTAATCACACTAATCGTGTGTTGAGGCACTCCATTGCCTCGACATATATGTTGAAGCTATTATTATTACACTAGGATATTTTATAGAACCACCTAGTAATCCAGCCATGCCTTGTATTCCCAGTGTGATAATTCTGGCCATCATTCTCGAAAGCATCTTGTGATGCCATTTAGTTAGTAGGCATTCTATTCCTGGGTTTTTGAACCCGAGATTCACTCTACTTACTTCCTGTTGATAGTGTTTGCTCGTTCCTTCAGGGTATTAGTAACCTTTGTGATAGTCTTTGAGGTCCGTGGTATTTCCTTCTTCCAAATACCATGAACTGCTTATGGCAGAAGTTCTTTTGAACCAAAAGATCACAACCAGAGTGCTCTTGATGAGTTCTGTGTTTTGTGACTCTATCAATCCTACCCTTCTGCATGGGTTATCCGAAAGAAATATGTTGAACTCGTTCGACATGCTAATCTATGCATCCACAACTCAGAAAATCGTATGTCCCTTTGAGTTGTCCCTCTTTGGTTGTTACCTAACCTTCTTCTGTCAATTGTTGGTCAAGAGTAGTTGTGCATTCGTGTTATCAATGCCTATTATTCTCGTGGTCCGTCAATCCGTTCCATCCCAGAATAGCTAGGAGAAACAAACTTCAGTACCTTATCCATCTCGAGGATTGGGTCAAAGTAGTTGTGCTCTGCAGATCAAATGCCAATCCATCTTTTTATCTGTTCTACCCTGGAGTATTACACCACCA
>NC_041382.1:17014705-17025463 GCF_002162155.2 Triticum dicoccoides
CCCCCCCCCCCGGTTATGTCAGGATTGTCATGAGAATTGCACCATCTCTTATGAATTATTGACGCAGTGATACTTCTCGTCATCATTGTTTCATTCCTCAGTTCCGCGTTATTGTAACCGGAATGTCGACAAATGAACTATGATGCGTGAAATCAATACTCCTAGAACCCCGTTGCTTGGTAGCTAATGGACAATAATTTCATTCTTAGCGTGTTGGTTATTGAATCATCATCCAAAGATTGATCGTGCTACCTAGTCCATATTTCCCGGTGCACTCTTCGATCAAGAGTTAGGATTGTGTCAATCCCTTTCTTATTTGATCACATCATCTTGCCTCAAAAGCAAGGATGCTCCCGAGCTTAATAACATATCGGTGGTTCGTGATTTTCTGAATATCTTCTCGGAAGTATCACCAGGATGTCCCCTGACTGTTATGTTGAGCTTGTGATCAAGTTGGTTTCTTGTAAACCACCCTTTCTCCAAGAATCTGTGTTGGATACCCCTGAGCTAGTTGGTTAAGCTAAACAATAACTTGGAGAGTTGGAAGATAAATGCTAGCCTAACTTAGTTCGTCTCTAAGGGATATCTTTGTGTTTGTGTGTGCGTATGTTGAAGAAAGATGATACCCCCATCGATTAACCTTCGTGTTCAGTTGTTGGATCTATTGTCTTACCAATCTTTGATTTGAGTATGGGCTATCATCAAATCAAATCAGAACCAACGATATTCATAATGTTGTGTTACTCGTGGTTGATCCCCCGAGCATACACCATTACATCTTTTGGTCTGACCAATACTATCACAATGATCACATAATGGTGGAATTCCAGTGATATGGAAATTTTGATGAGCTGTTATTGAGCCCATCAGCAATATCTTGCCTCCTCCATGATTCATATTGAACATTGAGCTAGTGTTGGAAACTTTGTAAGCATTTTCTTCGTGTTCCGCTCATGAGGTATGTGTTTTGGTGAAAGAAGTGACTTTCTCCAAGTTCACGTGCATTAGGTGTAAGTTGCCGCCATGAATTTGAGAAAGGTTTTTCTTGTTTCCCCTGGAATCATCCCAAATCAGCCATGCATACGTGCGAAGTATTCTATGGTTTGGTAGATTAATTACCTCCACTCCATACGTATTCCCTAGCACACCAAGCCACTGACTGATTTGTTCTAGGAAGAAGAGTTAAATGCTAATCCATGGTAATGCACAAGACTTCGGTATCCTTGATGATGGTTCCCCGCGTGAACTCGGTAGTGTTTCGTTGTAAGACTACTGTGTGGTCATGCTTGTCTGGGACAGCGTGTTCACATGTGTGTAGCAGAACCAGCTCATATTTTGGAGCTTGCTATTGCAGTTCATTCCCGAGAATCTCGCAACAACAAGAAAAATGCTTCAGACTTGGATGATTTCAGCCATTAGAACATACAAACAGCAGTTCTTCAGTTAGTTAGCAATACAAATATCAGTCTTCAGTTAGTTAGCAATACAAATAGCAATTTTAGTTAGAAATACAAACAGCAGCAATAAATGTTGTACATACATTAGAAAAATTGCTGCTATGTGCGCACTGAATAAAACAGCATTGCAGAGAACCATATAAACTTCCATTCAATAAACATAGAAGAGATAAGGTACAGATTTATGCAAATAAATGAACCAAGAAATTGCTGAGAAGCAGCAAACAATGTTGCCATCCTTCCACAGTACGCGTTTCTTCAGATTTTTTAAGAGACAAGGAGCCACTTGTCAATTTAATTCAGTACCACTTGTCATTAAAAGTTCTCGTTCGAATTCAAAAGCAATCGTCCAAGTGTGGAAATTAGGACATTTCACTTGTACACTTAGGCCACAAATACTATAGTTAGCCCAGAAATACTACAGTTCTCTTCTTACATTAATCCCTCACTTTATTAAATTGGCAAGAGATTACAAACTGACCGGATAGTCCTAGTCAGGAATCCAAGAATTACATCAAAGCATGTAAAAGAAGAAATGCTAAGAGCTTCTCTAGCGCAGAGGTGCGCCGCCAAACTTGCTTCGCGTCGAATCCAAAGAAGCTTGAACCCCTGAAAAGTCTTGGCCAACTGCTTAATTTCCCTGAGAGAATTCCTTATTTAACACTGTCTTAAATTTTCTTTCCCTATTTGACACTGAAAATATTTTGCTTCCTTATTTAACACCTTGTCTAAATTTTATGCCCTATATAACACTTCCGTCTATTTTCAGCCTTAGCGGTGTTAAATGTCACCAGAAAAGACCTTTTTACCCCTCGTGTGGCATGTGACCAAAATTTAATAGGTAGATGCTAATATTCAAAAACAAAAAAGACAAGTCCATAGCTCGCCCGACCATGCAGCCACGCCGGGGGCTATGTACAGCTGACGAGATAATTGCACGTATCATCCTGGAAGTTGCCGGCGATGTCCAACTCGGTCCCGGAAGTTGAGAACTGATCCACTACGGTCCTGATACGGGGAAAATACGTCCCCAATACGGTCCTGGATGTTGGACGGCCAGTCCTGCGTCTACACGTCGCGTGCGTACATAGGATACGCCCGTATGACATGTCAGCGCCTGGCCCGCTCGTCAGAAGGGAGCCCACCAGTTAGCGCGGAGCCCACCCGTCAGTACGCTTGGAGTGGATAAGACGCCGAGCCGCTTCGTCGGTGAAAAAATCCCCAATCTCCCAAACTATCCATCTGCAATCCCTAGCTTCTCCTGCGGCGATGGGCGGCGCTAGCGTGACCTCCACCACCATTTTTGTCGACGTTGAGAGCGAAGACGGCGGCAGCGCGGTGGCGGCGGTCGTCGCCGGTGATGGATCCGGGCGTAGCTTGCTGGAGAGGGCTTATCCGCAGGAGGTATGGCGTCGGGGCGAGCCGTGTCTCCGTCCGGAGAGGAGCCGTGTCATGCTGGCCCAGACACCATCTATGGATGCGTTTGAGGGTCGGTACGGCAATTTGGTTCTGCTGGCCACGGTGGTAGGAGACGGCGAGGAGGCAGTGACGCCGGCTGATCTGCTGGCCGCCATCGAGGCCCGTTGCGGTGTGCTGCAGTCGGAGGTGAGCGTTGAGGTCGCTTGCCCCCCGCATGACCTATGGCTGTTGTTCTCAACGGAGGAAAAGTGCACGATGGTGCTGCAATCGTCGATGAAGTTCAAGTGTTGCCGCCGGTGGATCCAGTTTCAGCGCTGGGTAAGAGAGATTCGCGCCACCCCGGATGCTCTGGAGTAAAAAACGAAGCTCAGTTTGGAAGGGCTCCCGGATCAGGCTTGGTCAATGCAGTCAGTGAAAAGTGTTCTGAAGGATTTAGGCGGCGACCTGATAGAGATCATACGACCAAAGAACAGGCGCGAGCTTGAGGTAATCGCATGGCTTCGTGACCCGTCGAAAGTGGGCAAGATGCTGGACGTGGAGATTGTCGAGCCTAAGCTTGCGCTCTGTACATATCCTCCTCCGCAATCAGTTGAAGAGTTTGTGGCGATGGAAATGGTGTCGTCTTACGGGCCGTCGTCGCCGAGGAAGAAGAAGACGTTGGTGTATCATGTCATCTGTCACATCAAGGAGGTGACTGATCGTGGTCCTCTACTCGCCGAAGACCTGCCGGATGCATGGCTTCCGAATGAAGGGGAAGACCTGACACGGACGCACAAATTCAGCACTGTGCTTGGCAAAGTCGATGGCAATGAGGATTGAGCTATCTATCTATCTAACTAGTTGGAGTATCTGTAGTATTCAATCTATGTAGTTTGTGAACTGCTGTAGTATTATGTATGTCACTGGGTTATATATTATGTGGGTGCCTCTTTTGTGAATTTGGTATGTAATATTCAGTGCTTGACAGACTATCTATGTATGGATCTCATGCTATGTTGGAAGTTGTTGATCATTATGAAAATGGAGCTCACTGTCACTTCTATCATTATGAAAATGCCGCTCCTGAATATGCAATCCTTTTTTGTATCTATACATACAGTTATGGCAGTAATCCTTCCAAGCACCTCATTTGTCATATCTCCAAATAACAGCACCCAGTTTACATATTACAGAAGAGAGCATATAACAACAACCAGTTTACATACTACAGAAGTAATCATATAAGAAGTCTGACATCCAGTTTGCGTATTACAAAAGCTATCCATTATATTCTGGAGCATATAACAAGTCTTACAGCCAGTTTACATACTACAAAAGAAAGCATATTATGAAAGCTATCCAACAGGATCTGGAGCATGATCACGAGCAGAACATGTTCATTAACACGTTCTACATCTGATCACAAACAGAACACAAAATGAAACCTCCACTTTTCGTTAATTTTCAACCACCCCTAAGTTCATCAAACATGCTAACTTTTCTTGATTTTTTAAATGTTCTCCTGTTTTGACTAGAGCTTGCTCCAGTTCTCTTCATTGTTGTAGTTTTGGACTGACATGCATTCATCCTCTGCTCCTCCACCATTGCTTCTCTGTCTTATTGTGCCTTCCTCTTATCTGCGTCCTGCAAAGCTACCTGCACTCTTGTAGCTTCCTGCTGGACAGTCTGCTGCTCCCAAGCTCTTTGCCTTGTTGTCTCCTGTGTTTGCAGAAATGATTGCTGCCTATCAATCTCATCTGCTTGATTTATAAGAAACAATGCCTCTTCTGCATCAAATTTAGTCTTGCAAACTCTTTTTTTCTCTTCAACAATTCTTTGTCTTTCTTCCGCCTTAATTCTTTTTGCCTCTTCTGCTTCTTTTTTCCTTTTCTCCATAGCTTCTCTCCTTTTGTTTGCCATGGCCAGTTTATCCTCTAGGGCCTTTTTTTCTTTTCCTCACTAGCTTTCCTCCTCTCTTCTGCAGCAATTCTTTTTTCTTCAAGTGCAGCCTTCTTTTTCTCCTCTGCAACATGTTTCTTTGCTATTAGGTCATCTTTCTTCTTCTGAGCAGACAACTTGATTTTGTCCTCTTCTTCTTTTAACTTCGCAATGGCTGCATCAAACTTGGCCTGATCTGCTATCTCTCTTCTCCCGGCTGCTGCTCTAAGTCTGGCAAGTGCAACAACCTCTCTCTTCCTGTGCACATCACCAGTTTTTGTTGTTGTAGTAGGTTGAATTGGAGGCTGTGAGAGGGCTTGTTGCTGTATGAAAGCATTCTCAGGTAGTGGGCCATGCACAACTTCCTCTCTCTGCCTTGATTCCCTCTGCATTAGTTAACAATTGTTTTAACTCAGAATCAATACATGCTGTGTGTAAACAGAGTTTGCGCAAAAAGAGTACGTGCAAGCAGTTTTTAAACTTACTTCATGTGTTAAAGTAGCTAGCATCTCTGAATGATACAAAGGTTGTTCATGGTTAAGAACACCAGCTGTCTGAAGATTAATTTCCTGGAAAGTAATAATGCAGAAAGATTATTGGTGCATTAAATGATGTTCTATGAGTAACAGATTTATTGTTTCTTGATCTCGAGATTTACCTGAGTAAGGCCTATTGTTTCTTCATCTGAAGATGACACATCTGGCTCAGCTCGAACTCTATGTCTTCTTGTTTTTTCTTAGGCTTCAACCCTAACTTCCAGTCCAAGCAACCATTTATGTTATGACCAGCACCTCCACAATATCCACAATGGATGACTGCACCTGCCTTATTGATCTTCACACCTCTCTTTCCCTGCTTCTCTTCTGATTGTTGTCTCCTATTCCTTGCCCGTCTTCCTTTCTTTTTCTGAAGTGGTGGTGGTATGATTTTTCTGCCATTCATATTAGCCCACTCACTCACATCATTGCATGGCATGATAATGTGCTCATATACCTTGCAATAAGTCTCAATAGAGTAACAAGAGTTCACCCTTGATTCTGGTGGTATTTTGTCATATCTAAGAGCAGAGACTCCATGAGAACATGGGATACCTGACAAATCCCATCTTTTGCAGCTACACTTCTCCATTCTTGTGTCCACACTGAAGTCCATACCTCTATCATTGACTACAAACAACCCTTTTCCAGCTGGTGCAGCATGACAAGTTCTTGCAAATTCAATATTCTTATCCAATTTCTTTCTTATCTTTGGACAAATAGTACCATGCCACTTCAAGACCTCTTGTTGTTTTCCATAATTCCTTCCCATGTTTTGGCCCTTGATCCTCTGACACATGCTTATAATTGGCATCTCCCTAGCCTCCAGGATGTACCTATTGAACACCTCACAATTGTTATTGAGCAGCACATCACACTTTGGGAAATCATTTTGATAAGCCCTGACCCATGTTTTAGGATCCAACTCATCCAGCCAGTCATGGGCCTCTTTGCTGAGAACTAACATTTGGTTCATATTTTCCCTAAACCTTCCCTCTGTAGTACTTCTAGCACATTTCCATAGCTGGTTCTTTAAGGCCTCTCCCTTGAAATTCTTGTTGAAATTCTGCCACAGATGCCTCACACAGAATCTGTGTGGTGAAAGTGAGAACAATTCCTTCACTGCTTTCAGTAAAACCTACAAAAACAATGACATTTCACACATTATAAACATGCAAAGGAAATCACATAAGTTCTGATACATACTGAAATAAGCAAAAAATGCAAAGGAATTACTTTTTGCTTGTCAGACATGATGGTCCAGAGATCTGTGTTATGTATGCCAAGATCTTGCTTCAATGCAGTCAAGAACCATCTCCAGGCTTTTGTATCTTCACTTTGCACTACTGCATGAGCCACAGGAATTATGCAATCATTAGGATCCATTCCTACAGCACTTAAAAGCACACCTCCATATTGTGTCTTCAAGTGACAGCCATCGAGGAAAATGATAGGCCTACAAGCAGATAAGAAGCCCCTTTTGCATGCATCAAATGAGAAGTAACATTTTTGAAATTGCCCCTCTTCTGAAAGTTCAACAAAGAAAGTGCTACCAGGATTAGATCTCCTCAGCTCATTTGCATAGTCCCACAACAAGTTGTATTGTGCAATCTCATCACCATATATCATATCATATGCAATCTTCCTAGCTCTCCCTAACTTGCCCCTTTTAATTGTCATATTCCAATCTTCTTGCACAAAACCTGCTAAGGCCTTCAATGAAATCCTCTCACATGCCCTAATCTTGTCGACAAATTTGTGAGCAATATACCTAGCTGTAAAGGTTGTAACTTGCCACTTCTTCTCACAAGTATGCTCACCATTGAATGTCTTCACCATTATCGAATTTGTCCTATTATCACAAGATGCATAAAGATACCATGGGCATCCTTTCTCACACTTTGCACCAAGCCTTGTTTTGTCATTCTTTGGGAATGTGATGTTCACTCTCTCTTTGCAACTGTACTCTCTAACTGCTTTCCTCAAGAGCTCGACTGAAGAGAACAATTGGCCTGCATGGAACTTGAGCTCATGCATATCAGCAGCTGTAAATGATTTGAAATTGAATTTCATTTCATCTTGATCTGAATCTGGAGCATCCAATTCCTCATCTTCAGAGTTGCACTCTTCCACCACCTTCTTCCCTTTCCTATCTTGCAGAGGGTGTAGCTGCTCCTGCAACAAATCCTCATCCCCATCCTCCAAGTCATAGTCACTGTCAATAAGTTCAGGAATATAATCACTGTCAGAAGTATCTGAATCTGCATACTGTTCTTCCTGCTCTTCTATATTTTGTTTTCTTGGTCTCAGTCTGTCAAAGAATTGGTCATGACTCTGAATTTCATGACTTTCATCCACAACACTACAAGATGTGTTGCTTTCATTGACATCTCTGTTATCATTTGCATTGCTTGACTTCTTCATTGGACTGAAAACAACTGGCATTTGTGTTACTGGATTAGCCACAACATCATCCCATCTAGCTCCTCCTCCAGAAATATGGCTGTCCAAATGATTGAGGTATATCATTTGAAATTGGTGCCCTCGATTAAGCGTTAGATACATACAATCTACGTCAACATCATTGGACAAAAGCCTGGCACCACCTTCATTTAGCTGACAACCAGGGGGCAACCAATAAATATCAATTCTACCTCTCTTTTCATAACCCAAGTGCTCAACTAATTCTTCAAACAATTTGTAATATGCACTCTCCACCTGACAGTAATCATAGCAAACCTTTTTGCCATCCAAATAACACCTATTCTGCCCACTGCCAAAGAAAATCCTCCATGGATTACCTCAACAGTGAACAATCGAGAATCCTTTGCTGCAAACAAAAATCATTGAAAGTTCAATCTTTTTGTCGTACTTTACCTAAACCCTAACAAATTTCCCTCCAAAGTGCATGAAATTGGCATAAACAAATGAGATTATATGTGCACACAACCTAATTAGAACTAAAATTGTAGATTTCAGGCACAAAACCATCTCTACGTTCTTGGGCGACGAATCATACCGTACGTTGGAGCCGCCCCGCCGTCGGGCCGCCGTCGCGGGCCCTCCATCGCCGCTGAATCCCGTCCTACAGGTTGCGGCGCCGTCGCAGTCCCTTCCACCACCGCAGCAACTACCATCGAAAGGCCATCGGGTCGCAGATCATCCGCCGCCGCACCCTATCCCACTACTCTGCTTCCTGCTCTGTTTTCGGTTCGTGGACACACGAAGGATCGAGAAAAGACAGCGAGACGGGGATGGGGGGCAAGGGGTGGGCTCCGCGCTGACTGGTGGGCTCCCTTCTGACGAGCGGGCCAGGCGCTGACGTGTCATACGGGCGTATCCTATGTACGCACGCGGCGTGTAGACGCAGGACTGGCCGTCCAACATCCAGGACCGTATTGGGGACGTATTTCCCCGTATCAGGACCGTAATGGATCAGTTCTCAACTTCCGGGGCCGAGTTGGACATCGCCGCAACCTCCAGGATGATACGTGCAATTATCTCTACAGCTGACTAGCATGGAACTCCAACACATACACACACGCGACACACTTTTTCTGTACACGTCGTCGACCATCCATCACAAAACCATTGTAACTCATGCCAAATACAATCGCCATCAATCGATCTGCATCGTGACGTGTACGTGTGTGTGCCTGCTAGTCCAAGCTAGCTAGCTCGGCTAGAATCGATCAAGCTTCCTACGTGAGCATCGTTTCTACGTCCAGCCCGGCGTACTAAGTTACTTAGCGAGTTTTTGTCTTTCTACACGGACGCGGCTCGCGTACGGCCCACACATTGACATGTGGACCGTGACCCATCCGTCAGCGGCCCAACGGCAGGGGGGCGTACTTCAGGGGACCGGCTCCTACACGTGTTGCTGTCGCCAATAGCACCGGCCAGGAACCTCATCGAAGTACTTCGTACAGTAGCATCGGCATACTGTAACCTTAGCCAACATACATGAGGGTAAAAAAGTTTTTTTACATGTAAGTTAACAACGCTAGACGGAAAAATGGATGGAAGTGCTATAAAGGACATAAAATTTAGAATCGATGTTATTTAAAGAAGAAAAAAGTTTTCAATGTCAAATAGGGAAACAAAATTTAACACAGTGTTAAATAAGGAATTCTTTCAATTTCCCTCATAACATGTGCCCCATTCAACCGGATAGCACCAGGCTTATGCCACAAGTTCACTACATCAGAACAGTCCATTTGCATGATAATATGTTCATTCCCAAAATACTATCTAACGAATTTCCATGCTAGAGCAAATCAACATCATCACAAGGTGGTGCCGTCAAGAGTTGGGTGAAACTGGCATACCATTGCACACATGAAACCCCTTTGTCGGTTTCATACTTCTCTACTTGTGCTTGAGGCTGGACACCATCCATTTATTTTGTTGCACACCAATCTTTTTCTTTGGCTGCCAATGAAAATTATAGTAATTTGCTACCCCTCGTCGCTTTCCTCTGCTTTTCGCCGCCATAGCCTAGCCCCCGTCCGCCGAATCTGCTACTGGTTAGAGCATCTCTTGCAAATCCCGGTATATCCCTGTCCTATAAAATATACCGCAAAATGTCTTCTAGGAGTTTCTAGGCTGTCTTTTAGGAGTTTTTAGGCTGCGATATGTGCGAGAGTAGAACAAATCCCCGAAAATTGTTGACAGAACAACATAAAGCCCCCTGGACTCAATACAAACTGCAATTGGGACATTTGTCCCGGTCGAGCTCTCGTGCAAGATCTGCCATGGGCAGGGAGGTCACAGCTCCGCCACTCGCTGCCGAACCACCACGAAACCACCGCCCACACGCCATCGCCTCTCCAGCCTCGGCTACGGCCAGCGGCCAGAGCTCGCGTCTCTCGCAGCAATGCCTCCTTGCGCGGCAGCAGCTCGAGCAGCGACGGCAGGTGGATATAGCAGATTCGGCCCCAACTATGCAGGAGCCCGCATTTTTTTTTACAAACAAGTGATTTTCCAGTATGTTTGCGCGCTGCAACTCCTCTTCACAGACATTTCCACGGCATAGTTCCGGGCTTGGTTGCGTTCTTTTATCTCTCCGATAGAAAAAAGAATGGATATACTCAAACACGTGCTTCTACGTCCATTAAGATAAATATATAATTCCAAACAAGACAAACACATATATACTTCACCTCAGAAAGTGGGTTAAGCCTAGCATACATGCACAAACAATGATTGGATTTCTAACCCCACTAATAAATTAGGATTTCTTAACCAACCAGGAGAGATGATACTACAGAGACAAAAATTTCAGAACACTTATAGGCACCAGCACAATAAGAGCAACATTGACCACCTTCTGCATGTTATGCAGCCTCCTGTGGAAATTTGCCAAGTCCTCCTTGCAACGCCTGCAAAGAGCCAATGTGTTAGAAGATACAAAGTTACCTATTATTATT
>NC_041382.1:17025998-17026373 GCF_002162155.2 Triticum dicoccoides
TTGGCCAGCGTTTTATCATCATCAGAATAAACCACTTGACCCCCCTATAAAAATTTGAAGGACATGTGTTACAAATGCTGGAAATTCATAAAGAAGTTGCAATACAGTGAATACATCACGGATGCCTCTCAAGGCGGATGAAAGATGCAATAAATTCTTTTTTGTCTTGGTCTACCGCCAAATCTAAATAAGTGTAAACACTAGTGACTTAATAAAGGAACATCTCACCATCCGAACATCCACTAAAAAGTAGTACTCCCTCCGTCCCAAAATTCTTGTCTTAGATTTGTCTAAATACGGATGAATCAAGTCATGTTTTAGTATTAAATACATCCGTATCTAGACTAATCTAAGACAAGAATTTTGGGACGGAGG
>NC_041382.1:17026430-17033782 GCF_002162155.2 Triticum dicoccoides
AGTACAAGGGTGATTGATTTCTCTAAAAAGATGATACTAGAGGGGGGAAAGGCGCAAAACCGCACCAGCTGGGATCAGATCTAACTTGGGGTGACTGATTTCTCTAACAAGTTGTAAATTAGATGAAACTGGAGAAAAATTAGAGCAAAACCGCACCAGCGGGGATCGGATCTAACATGGATTGCGAGAAATCGAACAGAGCTACTTACCGTGCCACCGTGGGACATGAGGCGAGAACCCGCCGCCGGCGAGAGCGCGTGGACCGGCCCCATACGGGGGGCCACCGGCGGCGACCTGGCACCGAGGGCCGGCAACTTCCTGACGAGGGAGCGCAGCGCCATCAGGTCTAGCGGCGGCGGCGGCGGCGGCGGCGGCGGATTCTAGGGCTGGCTGGCTGGACTGGTTTCGTTTATCAGGGAGGAGATACGAACAGAGATATATATATGCCAAGAGTGAACGGGCAACTCGATCCCGATAAAGAAATCTTCTGAAGTGCAATAATTAGAAAAGGAGTTCTCATTGAAAAAAGAAACAAAAAAGTTATCGTAGAAAAAAAGATAGAAATATACGTGCCTTAAGCCGACCGTGCGGCGGGGCCATCCACATCAAAAACATCACGGTCGGATTAAAAAAGATAGAAAGTTATCGTAGAAAAAAAGACGAAAGAAACCTTTTTAAGCCGACCATGCGGCGGGGCCGTCCTCATCAAAACTCGCCGTCTACATCTAGCCAACTCTGCTCCCCCGTCGCCGGCAAACCCTAGCCACCACCACCACAGCGAGATGGGGCTCTTCTCCGGCGCCGGCAGCAGCAAGGCCAAGGGCAAGGCTTTCGACGTCCCCTTCCCATCGGAGCTCCTCCCGCCTCTGCCAGCACCGGCTCGCCGGCAGAGGCAGCACGTGAACATGTCAGTGCATCAGGCGGAGTGGCATTGGCAGCACCGCGCGCCTCTGTCGAACCCCGACGTCATCCTGGCGCACGACTGGCATCTGGATCCGGAGAGGATCCCAGTGCCGCGGTTGGCTAGGGCGCACGCGGAGGAGGTGCGGCGCCGGTGGGCGCTGCTGACGCCGGAGCAGCGTCGCAACGACACCTACGCCATCGACTCGCCAAACTGGAAGCGGTGGTTCGCCTTCGAGCACGAGGAGGCGAGGCGCCGCGGCGTGCACGAGGTCGACCGCAGCCTGCCGCCGCCCCTGCTCGTCGTCCGCAAGGAGGACCAAGCGGCGGAGGACGCCTACCAGGCGGCCCCTCCGGCGATCTACCGCGAGAGCGAGGAGGACGAGCGGTGCAGGGTGGAGACGGCGGAGAAAGAGGAGGCCCGGTACGAGACGGCCATGGCGCAGGCCATTGCCCTCTCTGTGGCCGGCGACTACATGGTGCCGCCGGTGGCCCCGCCGCCCCGCCCCGAAGCCGCGTCAAGGCCGAGCAGGAGCCCGAGCCGGAGCCGTCCTCGATCGAGCGCTACTCCTGGACGGGAGTACTATGTGAGTGGGTGTCCGCGCCACCGGTTTGAATGGGGGCGACACCGGCGCAGGAGGCGGCCTACCTTGAGATGTGGCGCCAACGACGACTGGCCGAGGAGCGTCGTCGCGGCAAGTACGAGGAGATGCTCGAGCACGACCTTGAGGAGAAGCAGCGCGAGGCTGAGGAGGAGACGCGCCAGGCTGCGGCTGCATAGATGGCCGCACAGCCCCCCGCGCTGGCACTGCCCACGCCGGAACAACTGCATGCGGCCTACATCGCCGCCGCCTGAAACACGGCGTTCCCCTAGGCCGACCCTGCGCCGACGCTCATTGACCCCGAGGAGGACGACGACACCTAGGGTTGTGCGCTCCCTCGTAGTTTAGGTAGTTTTTATTTTTCTTAAATGCTAATGTGGACACGTGGACTCTGGTCGGCCTTCGTGGCCGACTGTAATATTTAATTAATGTTTTTTTAAATATGCATGCGTTCTTTTTTTCTAACGCCGTCAAAATGGATCGGCTAGCTTTGAACGCACATACCGACCCAAACGCGAAAGCGGACGTTCGTGCCCGCCTGGCCGACCCAAACGGACAAATAGCGGATAAAATTGTCATCAAACGTTGGTCCGTTGGCGTCGCTCTTACGACATGTGGTATAATACTGTACGTCCGGCTCCACCAATTTGCTTGCCGTGAGGCCAACTCCACCGCGCGACCCTATCCTTTCCGCCCCCGTCCGTTTGGGGTAAAAGGGACAAAAAACGCGGCCCAGCGCGCGGGAGCAAACGGACATTTGTCCGCTTTGTGTCCGCTTTCGACCCATCCCCGACCCAAACTTGCGCTGGTTTTGGGGTGAAACGGACAGCGCGCGGACGGGCGGAACGCGCGCGCTTGTCCTCCCCTGGCCCGCCTGTCGGTGGGAGAAACCAACCCCCCCCCACGGCCATTTGGCGCCATTTCCCCCAAACCCTCCCACGTCCCTCCCGCCGCCCCCCCTCTCTCCCCCGTCCATGGCCGACGCCCCGCCGAGTTCCGGCGGCCTGGCCGTCGACCCGACCGCAAAGGTGAGGAAGAAGGCGGCTAAGAAGCCACGGTTGGAGTACACGCCGGAGGAGATCGCCAAGTTGGACGCGGAATCGGCGAAGAGGAGGGAACGGAGAGCGGCCGTCAAGATGAATGCCGCCGCGGCCAAGTTTGCCGCCCAGCGCGAGGAGCTGGAGGCTGCTGCCGACGAGAAGGAGGACCTCGTCAACAAAGCGCACGCCATCCTCATGCTTGGCATGGGCCGTCCGGCGGGGTTCCATGCAGCGGCCGCCGGCCCGGCGAGCACAGGCTCGTCGGTCGCCCGGCCTACGCACTGCCAGTCGCCGACGTCGCGCGTCGCGCCCATGTCGCCCGGCTTTCCTCCGCCCAGGCACGACGGCCAGACCCTTTTCTCGGCGTCGCCGGACGTGGGCTTATTCGCACCGTCCATACCACGCCCCGCGGCCGTCATCGACCTCAACGTGACGCCTGGGTCCAGCAGCGGCGGGCGGCCTTCCGTGGAGATGCAACGAAAGCAGGCGCGTGCACCGTTCACGGGCACCATGCCGGCCCCCCGCGTGTTGTTTGAGGAAATGCCAACCTCAACGCCGACGGTGGACGACCCCTTCTACAACCAGTACATGGAGGACGTGATCTTCCAGGGTGGGCATGGACGTGCTTACGATCCCGATGAGACCCAAAGAGACTTGTTGTTGTTGATCGTGTTCACTTGTTGTTGATCATGTCGTAGGCATTTCAATCTTTGGAGGCATTTAAGGCCCGGCACAATGACAAGCCATTCACTCTTACGCATTGTTGGACGATCATCAACAATTGCCCCAAGTTCAAGGATCAATATCGTAAACTTCAAAGGAAAAGAGGCAAGAAGACTGCCAAGTTCGCCGGAGGTGGGGATGGCGAGGCGTTGAGGCCGAGGGGCAAGACCAACTCCAAGGTGGGCGACATCCGTGACGCCTCATCCATGGCCTTGCATGAGACATTGCATGGCATGATGTCACATAAGGATGTGAGGGACGAGAAGAAGCGGCAAAGCAAGGACGAGCAAATGAAGCAATACCTAGATCTCCAAAGACAGAAGCTTGAGATGGAGGAGGCGGCCAAGAAGAGGAAGATAGACATGGAGGAGGCGGCCCGGCAAAGGCAGCTCGAGATGGAAGAGGCCGCCCGGCAAAGGCAGCTCGACATGGAAGAGGCCGCCCGGCAAAGGCAGCTCGAGATCGAGGCCGACAACGTCAAGGCCAGGCAGAGGCAGCTCGACATCGAGGCCACCAATGCCGCCACCAAAGCAAAGGAGGTGGCCCTAGCGATCATGAGCGTGGACTTGTCGAAGATGAGAGACAAGACAAGGGCCTGGTTCGAGGCCAGGCAGAAGGAGATGCTCGACGCCGAAGGCCTGAACTAGGTCGTCCGATCGGCGTGGCCGTTCTTTTTGGAGGCTGGCATGGTTGCCGCCCGCCCGCTGGGCCGCTGACATGGGCGCCGGTGAAAAAACATTCATTTTGGAGGCCGGCTGTGTTGCCGGCGAGGACAACTATTCATTTTGGAGGCTGGCTGTGTTGCCGGCCGCTGGCTGTGTTGCCGACGATGGTCGTGTAGGCCGCTGGCTTTGTTGCCGGCGTGAACTAGGGCTTGGCATTTGAAACGTCCCTTTTTTTTAAACTAGACACGGACACGATGGGGCAAAAGGATGCGTCCGCGCGCTGGGCGCACGGCCGACGCATCCCAGGACAGGCCCGGACACGACCCCAAATCCCTACCCAAAGGGACAAAATCCGGACAAAACGGACGTCCGTTTGGGGTCGCGCGGTGGAGTTGGCCTGAGACTTTCTCCAATACGCTAAAGTTTCTGCATCAGTTTAACGATCTTGCATCCCTAGCAGTCCACCAACGTCATCCAACAACAAATCGCAGAAAACGCTTCCGTCACGGTCACGGTTTCAATAGATTTCTCTCGAAACCACGCGGGTCTTAGTCCATACCACCGCTCCCTTTCTGGTCTCTTTTTACAACACACAAAGTTTTTCTATTGCAAAACGATAGTAAGTTTTATATAATGAAGAGACAAACCACGCCGTCCGGACATGTCTTGTCATCCTGCGGTTCTGCACCGATCCGCAACACGGTCCAGACACACTTACTCCCGCAAACCCAAGGCAAAGTAAGGGCTTTGCGGGTGTCCGGACACGTCCGCTTCTGACCACCTGGCCCACCAAATACCCTTCCCCTTGCCCGAGCACGTTCCTGCCCGGTGCCAGCTGCTCACATTCATCCTGGAGCGGCCACTCTGTAATGACACCAGCCAAGAGCGAACGTGGCTTCTCACTGGCTCCCGGATTGAAGAGGCGAACCGCCGAGGCACCGCCTCCGACGCATTCCCGTGTCCGCGTCTATTCATTACCGGAGACGCCTTACTGGACGGGACGTGATGTATATCTATCACGCATGTCCAATGCCCCGTCCATCCGGATGCGCAACTAAGCAGGCCCACCGTGCATTAACGCATCCGAACGCCTCGCATCACCGGAATCTGCTATTTAAAGGCGGTCACACCCGGCTAACTCCACCCCACAACAGAAGCCAATCCACACCCTCCTCCCTTGCACCACATCCGCCATGACTGTGGGTGGCAACGCTCGATGGGAGAGCCTTTCAACGGAGATGAAGCAAGAGGTGGCCGCCCTTGCGGCTGCCTGCAGAGCCGTCATGCCAGGTGGATCGAGGCCGACATTCTGGCCAGCTCGCCCGAGGTCTTGAGGATGACGCCACGATGGAGACGGGCTCCGATGACACCGCCCCAGAGACTATGCCTGTGCATGCCAGCTTCACCATGGAGCAGGAGCAGGCGCACTTCAACACCGCCATGGCGGGGGAGCAGTCTGTGTCGGTGCCTATGTCAGTTTTCCAGCAGACACGGGAGGAACATTCGTACAACTTGTTCCTCCTCGAGCAGCACCGGCTGGCCGAGGGCCAAATCAACAGCGAGCGCTCAAGCGAGGAGGCCGGCTGGTCGTGGGCCAAATCAAACATCGTAGCAGAGCAGTGTGCGATCTATGAGGCTGCCCGCGCTCAAGGCGCTGCTCGGCAAGAACAGGCCACCGCTGAGGCGTAGCTACAAGAGATTGCGAAATAGAACAAGGTCAGCTGCACGTCCTACACACCACCGCCGAAATATTGGGCGGCCCGGTGGGACGACGAGAGCATCGGCACCTTCATTTCCATCGTAGACGTCACGTCTACGGTGACGTACAAGGCACAGACTCCTCCGAGGATAAGTAGAGCATGGGAGGCTGCGGGGCCTTGTGTCCCATGTGGGCCGGTCTATCTGCATGTTCTACTCTTCCTCGCCGACGACCACACCTTCACTTTGTGGGTCTTACCGCCGGTGCTCATGGAAACAACGCATGGAGGACGAGGTCACAGGAAGGAAGCAACAAAGGGCTTGAACGCCGGACGCCACCGCAGTGTAGGTTTAGGTCCGCCCCCTTTTTAAAATGAAAATTGTCCAGATTGTAATGAATGTCGTCTGGTTTGTATGAATATCATCCTAATTGCATGAATTTCGTCCAGTTAAAAAATTTGTTCGAAATGTATAGCGGTAGCATTGGATGGCCGGGTCCCGCATCACTATCTGTGGACTGGTCCCCCTGTCCACGGACGGATGCAGGAGAAAACATGTGGGTCAGCATGTTCTATTCCTCCTCGTGGGCGACCGCACCTTCACTTCATGGGTCTTATCGCCGGCGCTCATGGAGACGGTGGTTGAAGAACGCGGTCGCACGAAGGAAACTACACACTACAGGAATCAGCTACTTTGCCGTCTGCTAAGGCAGACAGCAAAGGCATGGAAGGCGGACGGCAAACTACATTGCCGTCTGCCGCGACGGCAAAAAGCGCCGACAAAGAAAGGATCGGCAAAGACCTTCTTTGTCGTCTGCTTCCTGACGCGGACGGCAAATGAGCCTTTGCCATCAGCGGCGGACGGCAAAGAAAGCCGACGGCAATAAGTTCAATGTTAGTCCATTAGGTGGCTAATGGCAGTCTTTGCCGTCCGTGGCTGACGGCAAAGAGCATCAAGCCTTTGTCGTGTGCCACTGTAGGCAAACTGACCAAATGGGTCAGCTGCTAGGAAGCACAGGTGGTTGCCACGTGGCTTCTTTGCCATCCGCCGCGGACGGCAAAGAGCCCGTTGCCGTCGGTGGCAGACGGCAAAGAGCCTGCATTGCCTCTTTTTTTCTATTTTTTCTTATACCCAATCATTTTCACAACAAATAGATGATACATATATATTTTTCACATGGCAAGTTCACAGCAAACATATGAGATATCCAACACATATAATTTCATCATACATGCATAGTTCCATCAACCATACATAGCAAGTTCCACATACATGCATCCAACCATACATATTACAATAGTGTCATCCTACCATACATGCATAGTTCATCGATACAAAAAAACATAGTTCATCCAAACAAGCACTCCATCTATGCAAGCTTCCGTGAAGCGAATGAATTCTGCAAAATGAATTCTGCCGTTTCTTCTTTCTTCTTCTCCTTCTTCTCCTTCTTCTCCTTCTCCTCCTTCTCCTTCTCCTCCTTCTTCTTCTCCTTCTCCTTCACCTCCTTCTCCGCCTTCTTCTCCTTCTCCTTCTCCTTCTTCTCCTTCTCCTCCTTCTCCTTCTCCTCCCTCTTCTTCTCCTCCTTCTCCTTCTCCTCCCTCGCTTTCTCCTCCCCCTTCTTCTCCTTCTCCTTCTTCTCCTTCTCCTTCTTCTCCTTCTTCTCCTTCACCTTCTCCTCCTTCTTCTCCTTCTCCTTCTCCTTCTTCTTCTTCTTCTTCTTC